>NC_056727.1:1120917400-1121072400 GCF_019279795.1 Protopterus annectens
AGATAACCCATCAAGACCTCTTAAGACTAAAATAATAGTCCAGATGAAAAACATTCCACTGTTTATACTATAGTAGTCTACAGGTCTTTGAGAATAATTCTTCATAATCAACAGAATTGCTTTTTCTTAAGTCTGGATTAATGTTGAATTAACCATATTTGAATTTAAAAAAATCATTAAAAAATCAACTAACCTGTTTCACTGTAATAACAGAAGTTCCAGTTTCTGACCCACAGATTAAACTGGGAAATTAAAAACAGCCATTCTTTTATATATGACATGACAGATCAGACTCTTGCTGTTGTACCCTCCAGACTCCTGGAAGTAGCAAATATGCAGCAGAGTGTTTTATACCGTTACTAGTTCCATCCTTTCAGACATGAATATTGGGGCCATGAAAACTAGCCTTACGTACTGATTTAGTTAAGACTTTCCACTGCTGGGTCTTAATCAACCTAGTCTAGATATGGATATTATAGCTATAATGTTAATGTGTTCACCCCCTGAATCTACAGTGGCTTCTTTAGAGTCAAACTTAGCATTTCACATCATCTTCCTCAGCATTAACCAGATGTCTGATGTAGAGTTCAGTTTGGGTGCTCCTGCCCCTCTCTCTCCATTGATACATTCTATATTGGAAACCCTGAACTTTATATTTCATTTTGTGAGCTTCTCAACCTTGTCAGATTATTTGGAATTCTCCATTTGTTCTTAAGTTACTGAGTAATTCATGCAAGTTATAATTCATTCATTCATTCATTCAGAAAAAAAGCAACTTAACAGTAATAATATTAAAGCAAAGGTTGTGCTATTTAGCATGGTCAAAACTCAAGCAAGATGATGCAAGTGGAAAGAGAAGCCCCTTAATACTGAGAACATAGAACTGATCAGCAGTTTGAAATAGAACTGTGGCCATACCTCACTCTTCATAAGTCATGCCATTCAAGATGAGGAGCAAATGTTTGTCCTTCCAGGGCCAGTATTAGCATTTTGGGGCTCCTCAGCAAATCTTAAGTTGGGGGCCTCCTAGGCACTTCCAGTCTAAGTATCAGCCTGTCACTGCCACCCATCCTAAGTAACCTTTTAGTTTATGCTGCAAACTTTTAGGAGTACTATGCACAGACTGAACTGTAGCTCCAGTGTTCTTACATTACGACAGGCCTGTGTACCACACTATGTTGGCCCATCTCAGGTTGACTTCCACAGTTACTGGCAATTAGCTGAAAAAATGATATATTACAACAGCTCTATGTACAGAGCTGGACTGGGGTGAAATGCCGCCATGAGCAATGCCTACTGTTTTTGCTCCTCATCCCCACCCACACACAGTGGTCCCCTCTGCCCCCCCAATTTTGTACTCCCCATACCATGCACATTAGTTTTTTTCTTCCTTTTCACAAATTTTGCCTAAATATTCAGCTTTTTCAAGAAGCCATAACTTTCTATGTGCTCTGATATACATTTTAAAGTTTTTTTTTCTTTTTACATAACCTTTTCATCCAATGATGGCTTGAACAGAAATTATGAATAAGGAAAGAAATTCAGCGTTGCTGTTCAGTTTTAGTTTTCCTAGCATCCTTTCAACACACCTTTCCTGACCAGGACAGCACAGTAAGAAATAACTCAATTAAGCTATTTCCCCCAGGAGACGTGGTTATAGATGCTCTAGAATGCATTTTAGAGCATTTTCCCAAACTTTTAATTCAACGGTGGCCTGAACAAAAATCATGAGTAAGAAAATATATTTTTTTTATGGAAAACGTAAGTTGTGCCCAAAGGCTTAATGTTCACAGCTAACAAAATAGTAGCTCACAATAAACTAATAAGCTAATTATTATGAGGGGATACACTGGTCCACTCTGGGAATATGCCTGCCTCCCTAACCCCCCCCCCCCAAAAAAAAAGACAGTCACTGCCTATGACTGCCTTAGACTGGGATGAAAGCAGATGTTCAAATTACCACAATCATGTATTTCAAGTGACTACCAAATTGCATATATATAGCATGCCTCATCACTTCTAAACATACCTCTCAACTGTCCAGATTTTTGCCTCATATGTCTGCTCTTTTCCTCATAACATTTGTGGTTTTCTGGTACATCACTGAGGACCGAAGTAAAAAAAAAATGACATACGTTTGAGTTTTAGACTTCGTGTTCTTCATTAAATGAATGCTAACACAAATCCTGTTATTTTATCAACTTTCTATGTCTGTAAGAGCAACAGTTAAAATCTGTCCCTATTTTGGACCTTTGTTCCTCCATTATTTTAGGTTTTCTTCAGATTTCTTGCACTAAGAGATTGAGAGGTATTCTCCCAATCCCTAACACCCTAACCCCCCACCACAAATGCAGCCTGATGTGTGACTGTGAGGAAAGTGAACAAAAATTATGATTATAATAGTGTATTCTATTTTGTTGCTCCCAGACAGTACACTGCCAATACACACGCTGTGGTATTTTCTTTGTACACCTCTGAGGTCTGTGAGAAGAGTAAAAGAAACAATGACAGCACTGTCCCCAACCCAGACACAAGCTATAATGACCTCCTGAGCACATCTCTAAGGTTTGATTGTGATGCAAATTAAAGAAGTAATGGCCACACAATCCCAAGCACACCCATGCATGCACATAATCTACAGCAGCTTTCTGTACACACACATTTCAGTGTGGCTGGTTTTAGAATGGGTGCAGTTGAATGCAGAGGCCATTATCAGTTTTATCCTAACATGATTATATTACAGCCTTGTTCGGGTTAAACAGTGTAATCAGAAAATCAGCTTTTGTGGGGCCCCCCACACATTCAAGGATGATTATCCATCTATACAGTCTGGGGGGTGGGGGCCATCACACTCATAGAAGATGTTAAGTGTTTGAATGTTCTGTAATATATTATATACCCTACTTTTGACATATAATTCCTTGTTGGCTGCATTTTTTACTGATACCCAGAAGGTTAATATATGTGTCCTGGTATTATTGGGTGTGTGCACAAATAAAAATAAGTGATATTTTTTACACACACACACACACACACACACACACACACACACACACACACACACACACACACACACACACACACGCACGCACAAATGAGCACACATGTACACACACACACTCACACACATAAGCATTAGCCATGGCAGTACCAGTTTTGTACTTATTTCAGCAAATAGCAATGCATTGTGCAACACTAGTACTGCCACACCAGATCAGTGACTGTTGTTTAGCAGTCATCAAACAGTAACAGGGATAAGTCACTTTTATTTCCCTCATTGAGAAGTAATGCATACCTGTCACTTTCTCTGATTTCACAGACCGTTCCTGATTTTGTCTCATTATTTTTCATAAAAACTGATTTGCTTGTGAATCATTCAGGATTACAGACAGTCAATAAATCCAGGTATAAAAGTTTTTTATTTCTTATTGTCTAAATAATTCATGTTGATGCAAAAGGTGTAACTTTTAAGTGAATTAGAGTAATATTTAAAACAATGTTCCCGATTATGAGCCTTTACTCTGTTATTATTTTTGGCATTGCATATTATTCTTCAGCAAATAAGTTGAGAGTTATAGTATCTGGTGTTCTGGTAGTATTTATAAAACTCCCTGAAAGAGAAAACTAGCCCTGAAGAAAGGGAGTGTCTACTCTTGTTAAAATCCAAGCTATGCACTGAGATCAGTCGCTCTGGGCTGCTGATCCCTGTATTGCTTACATTGTTCATGTTCATTATCAATTGTTTCCTAAAAGGGTCACATCACAGCCCTGTTCAGGTAAAAAAAAATCATAATCAGAACATGAATATGTTCTTTTCTTTTTATTTTCCCAAACCAGCGGCAGCTTTGTGGGGTCTGCACATAGTCAAGGATAATTGAGGACCCCCCCCCACAGCCATTGGTATTGCAGGTACCTAAAGCTGGCTATGATATTAGTTTAAGTGGACAGAATAGTCACCAGTAGGGTTTAACTAAACACTATGTCAGTGATAAAATATTTAATGAAATTGTGAAGCCTGTTACTTGATAAAATGCTGTTATAATAATCAGAGATATCTTTGGATTTTAAAGGAGATATAGGTAAAAGTTATTATTGTCCACCTGGTTTATTAAGTGCACAAGATTGCTGTACTAGCTTTTGTAAGTTTGACAGACATGTTAAAAAATATCAAGATAAGAAAACTTGCTATGGTTGAGGGCCTCCCAGGATATGGGGGCCCCAGTGACAGCAGGGTTTGCTGGCACTTAAAGCCAGCTATGGTCCTTTCCAAAAATATCTTTAGTATAAGCTGTCTACTGCCCTCTAATGAAAGATCTGCACAGCACAAGTTCTCATACAGAATACATCCTCCCTTTTAACACTAGTTCATTTTCTGACATGCACAGACCCAAAGTACTAAGGAACACAGTTACTCTTTCTTCCTTTGAGGACAACTGCACATTATCCAAGTCAAGACAGTCTGCCTCCCTACTGCTGATATAGCCACCTTCATTACATGCACTCTAGTCTAGAAGCTAGTTAATTTGGATAATTGCCTCTTTCTTGCATGTTCCTTGGTTCTATGTTCCTTACCCAGAATTACTTGATTCTCTGTAACTTTCAATATGTCCCTCTCCATTCTTCAATGTGAACTGCGCACTAGCAGTAATTTCTCCATCAGTGGAAGAAAAGTGCAGAACTGCATTTGAACCACTGACAGATGTTTAGCTTGCCCACCTTGCTGAATTATTTTTCTTCATTTCTGAAACTTTTTCTGGTAAAACTCATATAAAATCAGTACCCAGCTAGCATTACATAGTCTATATAATTTAGTGACCTATCACTGACCGTAAAGAAACCATGCATAACAATAATAGTCCATGCTATCTTATTGTACCTCATTTTTCAGTTTCCAAAAATGCTTCACTCGGTATCCGCCAACATAACATGTCACAAAAATCTGTACATATGTACAAACATGAATAAATAACTCTTCCATTTTATGGCTAGGTGAGGCAATGACTTGAGTGAATTCTACACTAGATGTAATGTAGAGGAAACCCCTGTCAAGAGACAATAATTTGTTTTTACTGAGACATAAAAGTCCTGCAATATCACACATTATATAAACTCACAAGACCAAACTGCCAAAAAAACTGTAGAATTCCTTCACAGATTCTAATATTTCAGTTTGAGTCCTTTGTTATCTGACTTCAAGAAGACCTTTATCATCACCATCATATCATCATAGGACTTGCAAATCAGATCCGCCCAAAGACCGTTAAAGCTTTGACAGCATCCATCTTCCTAGGGTACCTCGTGTCTTCAGGATGGCAACACTACACTTCATAAGGAATTCCATAAATCCTAGTCCATACATATGTAAAGAATGTCCTTGTTTTTGTTAATTGTGTTGACATTTACTTTAATGTTTTTCTTATATAACCTCAAATGCATTCAATGTCAATGTTTTGATATTGCTGATTTTTGTGTATATATTTTGATGTTTTATATTGTTTATGTATTTTAAAACTTGTTCTTTTTAATTAACTCTAAATGCAAATCTAACATTATTCTGAAATTCTGCTGTAATTCCTAGTCTAGTCCACTACTGTGGCCAACTAACATAAAGAAACAAGAACAATTAGAGGGAACTTCACCTGGCTTAGCAAGGATAATATTCCAGTAAGCAAGAAACCAGGCCTGAATACTGACAACAGAGCAGGGCAGAAACCAGGCCTGAATACTGACAACAGAGCAGGGCAGAAACCAGGCCTAAATACTAACAACAGAGCAGGCCAGAAACCAGGCCTGAATACTGACAACAGAGCAGACCAGAAACCAGGCCTGGAATACACACAACAGACCAGCTAACCCTGCATTTTACAATGTAAGCATTAGACCCCAGAGCAAGTGCATGATTACAAAAAAAAATGCTTTATTTCAAAAACCTGTACAACCCATCTTTTTCTGAAGTTCCCACATCCTCTGAGAAAACAGTGACTAGATTACATTGCATGAAAAAGAACAGTCTACACTATAATTCTGCACTAATGACAGGAGATGCTGAAAGCCCTCCTTATTTGCAGAAATGCTGCAATACCATTTCTTCATAGCCCTATTGCTATGCACTCTCCTCAATAACATCTCCTCACCCACATTTGCAGCAGATCACCAACTCCACCATTTAAGAAAAACAAAATACAAGCTATGCTTTCATGGAGGAGGGCTGCCTTTACACTCCTTACACATAATATAATCAAGGCACTTCAGGCTAAGGATATATGGCTTGTCAGAGTAAATCTTTCTGAAATGCAAGTTACACATTCTTACTTTGTCCAATGTTCGAACTTTAAAAGTTCATACAGGGTATGTGACTGTCATTTACCTTTGCCTGTGAATTATCCAAGATTTGTTCAAAAACCCTAGCCTGTGTGGCACTCACAAACGCAATGCACTATGCAGCAAAGAAAGTGAAGGCTTTGTCATATGGCTTGGTGTTAACACTTTTTTCCAACTGTGTTACTTTTTGATAAGTTAAGCTTTGATGATTTGTTTCAGTCCAAATAATGATTCTTAAGATCATGTGATGTATCACTTTTACCCTTAAATAAAAATGCTCACTCTATATAGACCATGGAGCACAAGAGGTACACATGCTCAAAACTGACTTTATCTGAAGTATATATCCTTGAGACCTGCTGGTTAATTTTTCATATTTATGTAGTCATGCAGGTACTGCAGCTTGAAGTTCACATGATGTGCACTGACTTTGCTCATACCATGATGTTTTCCTGCACCAGTCACCTGGAGGGTACCACACAGCAGGGAACTATCTAAGACACGATAGGTTGGGGTATTTCTGACAACAAACATTTATTTTGTTAGGGAAGATAATATGTTAATTCATACTATTGCTCTTTCTAAGTCACTTAAGAAAGAGCAATAGTGTGATACTGAAAATAATTTAAAAGTCCCAGGATTCTCTTCAAATTTAAGATCAGAGTTACTTTCCAGTGTCAGAGAGAGTAATAATCTGATTTCAGAATGTCAGCAATTCATAAAAAGTGGTCTTCTCTTCATTCTGCATGGAATTTCTTACTCAGATTTGTATTTCTCTTCCCTGTGCTTTACTATACTTACAGCATTTGGAAGCCCTGCAAAACAGGCTGTCACATTGGTGAATGTGAGCTGAGAGTCTATCTCTTTTATTTTGGACTGAAGTCTGCAGTGTTTTGAGGCAGAGCATGCAAGTCATGTAGAGTCCAATTGCTTGGATGTAATAAGTTGAAAGGTGAAGAGAGAATGGGTAGAAGTGCTGAAAAAAGCAGAAGGAAATATTCTCAAGGGCACATAGACTTGTAAACGGAGAGATGTGATTTGAACATAGATTTTCTTGTCTTTTGTTTCATAGTTCAGTGATTTCTAACTACCAGACCATTAAGTTATCCAAATTGCTGTTCATCATGATCCCAATAGTGCTTACATCATAATCCTGTACATTGTAAAATGAGAGACTAAGGCCAAATGAGGACAAAGTATGGTTTGGAAGGAACACTCAGTAATGAAGTCATCATTTTGGGTTAAGAAATATACTCTGGTAGTTGACAGCTGCTTCCTCTTGAAACTTTTAGGTACCCAAAGTTTTGAGTTAGTGTAACCTGAACATTGTACCTGAAGTTTAACAAGTGTTTGCAAAGTAAATGAAAAGCAGAACGGATCAAAAAGAGGGCACAGAATATGAACATAATTCCAAGGAACATTAGCATGGAAGCATGTGGCAGCCATGTACTAAAAGATCCTATCACATAAAGCGCTCTATTAAATGTTTATATATTTACTGGGGAAGACAGTTAATAAACAATGTATTAAAAGGTTTAGTGATGACACTAGTTTCACCCAAACTAATGTAATCACAAGAATTAATTTACCTTGTATGTTGTATTTATAATAGTAATTAAAATTAATTTCTGCCAGTTATTCTTTGCAGAAATGTACATGCCACATTTTAATGCTGTTATGTACTCCTCTCAGCAGTGTGACTGTCCCTCTTCTCAGTGTTATTTACTACTCGTTGTAGCAAAGCCTTTTCATAGTCTGTTCTTGACAATTTTCCAAATTCTTCTTCCCCTTATGCTAATTCCTTTTACTGTTTTCTACATCCTGTTAGTCATGGCAGCCTGTTTTGTTGCTAAATGCAAAAGCTGCCGAATGGCTGCACAGCTATCACTGTGCGTGTGTGTATGTGTGTCTGAGTGAGTGTAAGCATGTGTGTGTGTGCATGTGTACACTTATGTCTATGTGACTGTATGTGTGTGTGTGTGTGTGTGTGTGTGTGTGTGTGTGTGTGTGTGTGTGTGTGTGTGTGTCTTTGTGATTGTGTGTGTGTGTGTGGGGGGGTGGGGTGGGGGTGGGTGGGTGTGTGTGTGTGCATATATGCATATACGAGCCTGTGTGTATATGTATGTATAGTATATATTATTCAAATGTAAAAAAATCCCAAGACAAGATGTAAGCAAACTCCAGAGAAATAGTTCCAAACAGCAAATCCCAAAATTATGGACACTGGCACAAAAAAAAAATCTAGAATCCGTTTGTTGTGTAAGCGCTTTCGTAACCAAGTTACTTCTTCAGACACATAATAAAAAGTCTAGCAAAAGCACTCCATTTATATCATTAATTAATTAATTAATTAATTAAAACAGTTTCCCTCCAAAATGTTTATAGGTACAAACAGGATTAATTCAGCAGTAATAGTCAACCTCCTATTAAGTCAATAGCTGCACATATAAAATGACAGGAATAGTAATGTAAAAAATATATATAAGGACCTAAGAAACATATAAAAAACATATTATAAACTAATTCGACCAACACACAGACACCAGCTCCAAAAACAGTTGAATACTTTATTAACAGGTTTAGCGCTTTCTTCCCCTGATAGGGACTTCCTCAGAACAACTGACAATAAATTACCCAGCCCTTAAATATACATTACCCTGTAGGTAGTAGAATAATCACATAATTACCTCAATTAAGTAAAACCATCTTGCAAACTTTAAATACTTAAAGCACATAATGTTGCACACAATACACGAATACAAAATTACATTGATATAAAATTCTCCATAGAATCTTAAAAGGTTAAAATACAGTACATTTACTTAACCCTAACCCATTAAACATTTTAACTTTAAAATACATGCTATATTAATGGCTTCATTAATACCTGGATACTGAGTTGCATCCGACCTTAATTGCCACTTTAACTCACTCATATCCAGGTGCAAATCAACAACTTTCCCCTGGGGGGGGGGGTCCTTTATTAACTGTTCAATAAACAAAAACTTAAAATAATGGTCACCATATTCCCTAATATGCCTATACAGGGCATTAGTTATTTTCCCCTTTCTAACATCATTAACATGCTCACTAATGCAACTCTTAAAATAACTACAGGTCTTCCCCACATAAAAAAACAGGACACTTTTGGCACTTGGCCAGATAAACAACATTAGAACTACTACAACTGTAGTGTCCCTTAATGGTAATATTTTTACCATTATATTTAAACTTGTCACTCATTTCCAAAATGTGGGCGCACCAATTACATCTCCCACACTTAAAATTCCCTTTGAGTCGATTGCAACTTCCACTATTAATACCCTTATTTAACTCAAAAAGGTTTTTGAAAGACCTGTCCTTTCTAAATACTATTTAGGAGGGATCTTACCCACTCTCTGCTCAACATTCATATCATAACTCAAGATATCCCAGTTTTTTGTGATAACTTCTGATACCCAATAGGCATCCAGGTTGAAAGTAGTGATAAAACTTAGATCAAAATTCTTTCTAACCTGCCTTCTATCCTCATCAATGCCCTGCCCCATACCAGGTGCCATACCACCACCCAATGTTGGCCTATACACACCTTTCAATCACTTTCACACTACTTCTTGACTTATTTTATCCAGAAATTCAATGGGATATCCTCTTTTGGAAAACATGTTAGTAATAAACCCAACTTCATCCAGAAACTCACAGTCAAGGCTCACCATTCTGGCTGCTCTCTCCAGCTGCCTCTTGACTATCGACTTTTTTGATGAAGGGGATGCCAACTACTGAATTCTAAATAAGAATTTGAAAATGTGGGTTTTCTATAAATTTTGGAAAGTAAAATTCCTTTATTACTATCCCAAATCAGGTCAACATTTAAATATGATATTTTCTCTTTACTATAATTATTAGTAAACTGTAAAAATTCCACAGTATCATTAAGGTAAGATAAAAATTCATTGAACTGACCTTCAGTACCTTTCCACAACAAAAACAGGTCATCCAAAAACCTAGTATAATGCTGGACATTCACCCAATGTACACTACTCATTAGGTACTCCTGCTTCCCAAAGGACATGATGAGGTTTGCAAAAATGGGGGCACAAGCTGCCCCCATTGCAACACCAGTTAACTGCTTAAAATACTGGTCTTCAATATAAATATAACTATTCCCCAAAACAATGTCCATAAGAGCAGTGGTTTTATTAATACACTCTTGGTCATAAAAAACTGTTTTAACTAACTGCTTCTCCAACCACTGAATACCCTCACCATGGGGTATAACAGAAAACAAGTTTACCACATCAATGGCCACCATAAACACCGCAGGGGATACCTTGATTGTTTCCAGTTTTTCCAAAAAGTGCCAAGAATCCTTTGTAATGTAGGTGTACTTTGACAGGCCTTTTTGCATGCTATAATCTAAACATTTACTAATAAAGCATGTCTTGGACCTGTGACCATCTACTATGGGGTGAAATTTTAACCCTGATAAACCTTTATGTGTTCATTTTTTTAAATTTTGATCTAAGTTTTATCACTACTTTCAACCTGGATGCCCATTGGGTATCAGAAGTTATTACAAAAAAAACTGGGATATCTTGAGTTATGATATGAACGTTAAGCAGGGAGTGGGTAAGGTCCCTCCTAAAATAGTATTTAGAAAGGACAGGTCTTTCAAAAATCTTTTTGAGTTAAATAAGGGTATTAATAGTGGAAGTTCCAATCAACCCAAAGGGAATTTTAAGTGTGGGAGATGTAACTGGTGTACCCGCATTTTGGAAACCAGTGACAAGTTTAAATTTAATGGTAAAAATATTACCATTAAGGGACACTACAATTATAGTAGTTCTAATGTTGTTTATATGGCCAAGTGCCAGAAGTGTCCTTTTTTATGTGGGGAAGACCTGTAGGTATTTTAAGAGTTGCATTAGTGAGCATGTTAATGATGTTAGAAAGTGGAAAATAACTAATGCCCTGTATAGGCATATCAGAGAATATGATGACAATTGTTTTAAGTTTTTGGTTATTGAACAGTTAATAAAGGACCCCCAGGGGAAAGTTGTTGATTTGCACCTGGATATGAGTGAGTTAAAGTGGCAATTAAGGTTGGATGCAACTCAGTATCCAGGTATTAATGAAGCCATTAATATAGCATGTATTTTAAAGTTAACATGTTTAATGGGTTAGGGTTAAGTAAATGTACTGTATTTTAACCTTTTAAGATTCTATGGAGAATTTTATAGCAATGTAATTTTGTATTCATGTATTGTGTGCAACATTATGTGTTTTAAGTATTTAAAGTTTTCAAGATGTTTTTACTTAATTGAGGTAATTATGTAATTATTCTATTAAGTACAGGGTGATGTGTATTTAAAGGCTGGGTAATTTATTGTCAGTTGTTTTGAGGAAGTCCCTATCAGGGGAAGAAAGCGCTAAACCTGTTAATAAAGTATTAATCTGTTTTTGGAGCTGGTGTCTGTGTGTTGGTCGAAGAAGTTCTCAAGTTGGTATTGCAGTTCATTTTATATTATAAACTAATAATGACTATTTCTTAATTCTCCTGTCCCTTAGAACAGGTTTTAGTGGTACTGAATCATTAAGTCCATAACCTCTATGAGCCGCTAATCTAAAAATTCACTTCAATTCTGCTAATTCTGTGTTGTTGGTCATGTCTCCTAATCTCTCATTAACTGTCAGAACTTGATCGGGGACAATATGATTGAGTTATTTTCCAGTGAGCTTATAGAGAGAGTGCTCTCCTATGAGAACCATCTGATCTTGCCGAAAAAGAAAAAATTGGCAAGGGATGTCCATGACTTTGCTAGTCAGTTCTCATATAGCCGAGAACTGAGAACAACCCAGGAAGAGGATTGAGCAATATAAATACAACTAACGCAATGGCTACCAATCCAGCAATTGTGGATATGAATCCAACCAGTGAGAGTGTGGTTATTGCATCGGAAACTCCCCCCTCAGTTTATTCCATGCCTGTATTAGCAGCACACTCAGTTGAACAGAACGCCAAAATGGTGTTGAGACAGAAGAATCTGTTCACAACCAAGGAGTTTGCAAACCCTATTCTACCTCTTCCTTTTCGGAATATCAGAAAGGAAGCAACCAGGTGCGAGGCATACAGAATGGCCGAAAGGACCGCTCAGAAACGGAAAGAGCCTCCAATACCCATACAGGCTCGTACGCTGAAGAAAATGTGGGGCCAGGAAACAGTCAACTAGTTTAGAACATTTCCAACTACCTTTTGAAACCTGCTGAACATTAACTTTTAACAAAAAGTCTGAATTTTATACCTTCTACTTCTTTTGATATCAGTGACTTATTAATTGAAATTGGATTGTTTGCTCGCAATGTAGCCCTCAAACTTATGTTTTCTGACAACGGAGTTGTTGACTGCAGGAGATCTTTTAAAAAATCTAGTTTGTATGTACCTAAACTACCGGAACATGTTGAAGTGTTTGTGAAGAGTTGTGAAAAAGATTTGTGTGCATATTATAATAGTGTCAATGAATGCAATGTCAATAATTTAACTAAAACTGAGAAGCAAGCATTGCATGATTTAACAACCAGGATATAGTAATTCGTCCTGCAGACAAGGGTGGACTGGTGGTGGTCCTCAATTCTGCTTATTATAACACTGAAATGTTGTTAATGTTGGCAGATGTAAATGTCTATCGTGTTATTTCCCCTAACATTGTTTATGAAATGCAAGAACATATTAATATGGCTTTATATGAGAGTATTAAAATGGGATATCTGACTAAAGATATATTTGACTTTTTAAGGTAGAGAAATATTTGATTCCTAGGATGTATGGGCTGCCCAAGATCCATAAGAATCCATCCCACCCTAAGTTTAGACCCATAGTGGCAGGAGCAGGGTGGCTTACAGAACCAATTTCACTATATATTGACAAACAATTGAAATTAGTGTTAGGGGCATGCCCTACTATACTTAAGGACACTCAACGTTTCTTGATAGATCTATATAATACATGTGGGGGTCAGAACAGTGAGAAATGTGATTGGCTGGTAACATTTGATGTTACCTTTCTCTTTACTTGCATACCTAATCCTGAGGGAATAGCCATGGTTAAAGCTTCACTGTTAAGACATGGGGTACATTGAAGTGAACAGATTGATTTTTTATGCATGCTATTAGAATTAGTACTAGAAAGCAAAATTTTTTTCTTTAATGGCATATGTTATTGGCAAACATCTGGAGTAGCAATGGGCACCAGTTGTGCCAACTCATATGCAAACCTTGGCATGGAAGAATGGGAACATCACCATATACATCCTAGAGGGAATACTAATATTAAGATATACAGGCGTTTTGTAGATGACCTGTTTATTGGTCAGAAAGGCAGTGAGGAAGCACTAAATAATTTTTTTCTAGAATTGAATATGAGTAGTAATGTTCTACACTTTACTATCAACAAATCTAGAACACGTATGGACTTCTTGGATGTAGCAGTGGTACAGAGTGATTTAGGAGTCATAACCAGAATGCATAGGAAAGATTGCTATCATACCTCATATTTGGATAGATATAGCATGCATCCACCCCACGTCTTCCCTAATATTATAAAGGGACAATCTTTGAGGCTATCACATCTTACTAACAGCGACAATGACTTTTTAACATGTTTATTGACCCTAAAAAAATTTATTTGAAGAAGAGGTTACACAGAAAAGGAAATTGCTGCAGCATATGAACAGGTAATTAAGGAAAGAAATTCAAGAGGTAGACCAAATTTTTCCAGTCAATCTGGAATTGAGGATGGATGGAAAATAAAGGCCACCAGGGTACCCATGGTAATTTTTTATACACAGGATGTAAGTAAAGTAAGGGACATCATAAACAGGAATTGCCACATCTTACTGGCTGATGAATCAACAGAAAAGCAAGTGAGATTTTATCCCAAATTTACATACCGAAACAAGAGAAATCTCAAGCAACAGTTATGTTACCCACAACTTACTAACACACCCATGTATTTGGAAAGGGGAACTACAAGCTGTGATAGTTGCAATTACTGTATGTACATTGATCAGTCCAGGTTCTTTAGGCAGATTAGAACCAAGGCCAGTTGTAGCAATAAGAATCTTATTATTTAGCATCCTGTGTGAAGTGTTACAGATTTTATGTTGGTAAAACCAACCGACAATTGAAAGAACATATTAGGGACCATCTTTACTGCACTAGAAGGGGGAAGAATATAGTGTATTGGTCATGCACACTTTGTCTATGGGTATGGAACATACCTTCCTTTTTTCAAGTACTTCAAGTTCTGGCAGTTAATGAGAGATTAGGGGACATGACCTACAACACAGAATTAGCAGAATTTAAGTGGATTTTTAGATTAGGGGCTCATAGGGGGTATGGACTTAATGATTCAGTACCACTAAAACCTGTTCTTAGGAACAGGAGAATTAAGAAATAGTCATTATTAGTTTATAATATGTTTTTTTATATGTTTCGTATGTCCTTATATATTTTTTTACATTACTATTCCTGTCATTTTATATGTGCAGCTATTGACTTAATAGGAGGTTGACTATTAGTGCTGAATTAATGCTGTTTGTACTTTTAACATTTTTATAGGGAAACTGTTTTATGTAATTAATTAATTAATTAATTAATTAATCAATTAATTAATTAATTATATAAATTGAGTGCTTTTTATTACGTGTCTGAAGAAGTAACTTGGTTACGAAAGCGCTTATACAATAAACGGATTTTGGATTTTTTTATTTTTGTGACTGTCTACATAATTTTGGGATTTGCTGTTTGGAATTATTCAAATGTAGTTGCATAAAGAGTTTTGTTTTATTTATTTATTTATTTATTTATTTATTTTTGGCATTGGATCATGCTAATAATTTTGAACACTGCAAATGAGCTTCACTGTCTGATACAGAATAAAATATCTTCTTTCTGGCATTTTGTGGAAAAAAATACAGTTTTGTTGCTTTACATGCAGAAATTAAACATCATTCTTATTCTGTAAAAAAGAGAAACAAAAGTAATTTGAAGTAGTGAACAGCGAGAAAGAATCATTAAGCAGAAATACAGCACTATACGTTCTGTAAAAATGATTTCCATAGTCAGATATCTTAGTGAATATAGTTATTGAAAGAATACTTAATCCAAGTGTTTGTTATCAAACCTCAGAACTTATGTTTCACTAGTTCTGCATTCTATAGCCGAACATCAGTGAGTCACAAATCATGAAAAGAATGAAAACGGAATTAGGAAACCTGCAAATGCATAGCATTCAAACTAGTGTGCAGTGCCCAATTAAAAAAAATCACACAAGTAAAAAACAAGCCATGAAACGCGTGGGAAATATATTGTTTCTTGTTTGGCTAGACTTTCTTACCAGACATTTTTTTTCAGTTAAATTTAATTATGCTATGCAAGTAGAAAATGCAGGCACACATTGTTATGAATTCCTTAGGGGAGGAACTAAGAATCACTGTTAGTAAAACAGGAACACTATATATACAGCCTTTGCCTTTTTGGAGGCATAACCCTGCACTGTGGAAAGAAAGCACAACAGTGGCTCACAGGGATGGCATGGGCCTTGATTATTTGTGCATTTATACAGTGTACAGATAAAATACAGAAGGAAAACAAGACATATTACATAATGGCATTTAAATAGAAACTATAGCACTCACGTGCCTATTGACACACAATCTGATGTGTAATTACATGATTTTCATGCCTTGATAGACTGCAGCTGGAAACTTGTTCTTGTTGTGTGTGCATTCACAATTTCAACAATGTTCTTTATTTTTATCAGTCCTTAGTAGTAACTGTCCCAGAAAACTGAAGAAACAGATCTATAAATCAGATACCTGATGGAAGTCACATTTATCACATTGTATGGAACAGCTGTATGTCACTAAACTCCTAAAATGTCCAAGAATCATCTAGCGTATCTGCAAAAATGAAATGATGATTTCAATAAAATAGGTCCATCAGCAGCATTAGAAATGACTATCAAAATAAATTATGTTCTACACCAGAATAATCAGTTAATCTTAAGCATCTTTCTCCCTTATAAAACTGCTCTCAAAAGTACAATTTGTTTATTTGCTTATTTATTTCCATTTGTTGACCAGAATAAAGTGACTGAGCTAAAACCCCATTTTTCAGGCACACGTTTTTTGTTTTCTGGCTTGCTCTTTTACAACTTAGCAACCAGAACTGAATGACAACCATACATCCTGTATGATCTTTTAAAGTTTATATTTCTAAAACTAGACAAAGTCTGAATGTAATAAGCCATTTTCTTCAAAGGATGAATACAGCCATTGTAATGAGGCAGCAATTGACAGTGCAGCAAGGATTGATCGAGGTGAGAAGGCAGATGAAGCAAAAAGGAAATACATGGGGTACTGTATCCTGAATTTGTTCCAGTAAATGATTAGTTGCCAGTAGCACTTGTTCTTTGGCATGAAATGTACAAATAGGAGTATTTCCAGCAGCTGTAGTAGTAACGTTGATGTAATAGTAGCAGTTGTAATAGTAGTTGCAGCAATAACATCATATTATATTCAGACCAGCTGTAGTAGCAGAAGTAGTTGTAGCAATCGCTATTTGAGTAGTAGTAGTAATTGTAATAGCAGTAGGAATTATATTAGTAATGATAATTTTCAGTACTAGTAACAGATGTACTAGCAGTAGTAGAAGTAATAGTGATACTAGCAGTAGTAGTAGTAATAGGGCTAGTAATAGCTCATAGTAATAGTAGTATTATTGGTAGTAACAGTTATAGAAGTAGTTGTAGTAGTAGCAATAGTAAAGAGTTAGGAAGATATCCAGCAAATAGTTCCAGGAAAAATGGAGGCTGTCAAGTTAAGTAAAAGTAAGGTATAGGAAAGAATGACAGACTGTCACTTATGGAGCATCAGGAGAGAAGTAAACAGGATAGACTAAACAAGTGAAGGAATGTAGCACAAGATTAGAATTGCACAGATGTGAAGAAGAGTTATGGCTTGTAGAAAATTAGTTATTCAGAGCCATGTGGTGGAAAATGTCATGGTATTTTGATGCCAACTGAAGCTGAGGTGAAAACAGGAAAAGTGATTCCTTAAGGCATATATCCATGTTAAGTAGCAGTGGATAGAAGAGCAAGATCAGAATTCACACTATGGGATTTCTTTACATCTTTCATCAGTCAGTCATGTCTTCTGTGAACTGTGCATGACTATAGCAGGTAGTAAAAGATGTTAATGTAGGCTCTGAATGTCTGTGGTGCTGAGGCACATGAAACAGTGCCGCAAGTCTGTGTTGGAGTAGGAACTCTAAAACTATACTTTCATGGTTACAGACTTAAAATATGATATAGAGATTTGTTAGGAAAACCATGGAAATGTTCAGGAGTTGGAGGATGAAACTTAAAATTTTTAGCAGCGTATCTTCTTCAAACCAAGTGAAAATGCATTTTGTTGCTTTCAACTTCTTTTAACCTCTGGGATGCAGCAAATTACCACATTTTTACAGCAGTATAACTCAATTCAGCATCTTTCTTTCATTTATTTTTATTACATGTATTTTTCTTAATTTGTGTAATGCATTTAGTAAGCTGAGTAGTCTCTCCTGAGCTATTTGTTGTTTTAAAAGTGAGACCAGAGAAATTTATACCATTACAAATGTTTTAATTGTTTTTAATTGTAATACCACTACCAAGGGTAGCTGTGGTGGTGCAGCAGTTAGCATTGCCTCCTCACAGCAAGAGGTTCTCTGGTTTGATCCTCCACTGGGGTGCCTTCTGTGCAGAGTTTACATGTCCTCCCTGTGGTCATGTGGGTTTCCTCCAGGTACTCTGGTTTCCTCCCACATCCCAAAGACAGGCTGTAGGTGGATTGGACACTCTAAATTGGCCATAGGCATGAGTGTGTGCATGTGTGTGCCTCATGTGGAAGGTTGGGTGTCAGGCTAGCAACTCGACACCGTAAAACTCCACTGCCAATCATGAGCAGACAGGTGATCCGCTGTGGTGACCACTAACTGGGAAAAGCCGAAAAGAAGAAGAAGAAGTATTGTAATACCAATACCAGACATCTGCATATATGTAACAGTAATGTTGATTAGCAGTTCTGGTTTACAATGTCAAAGATTTCAAAGCAAATTAGTGTACACTGCATACATCTTGCTAAGTGTTAGATATATAGGCTGGGATCCGATTATTTAACTTATTTACTGCGGTGGTGGTGCTGCGGTAGCATTGTCGCCTCACAGTAAGACGTTGTCCTGTTCAATTCTCAGCTAAAATGTGTTGTGTGTGGAGACATGCGTGAATGGGCGTACCTTCGTTGAAGGTTGTGCATCAGGGCTGGCAACTCGGTATGTAAAAATCTACTGCCAATCATTAGCGGACCGGAGTTCCGCTGTGGCGACCCCTAACCGGGAAAAAGCCGAAAGATACAACAACAACAAAATTCACCGGTAAAGCTGCAGTGAAGTTTTGTCTTAGGAATAACATCAGTACAGTGTATAAACAGTATAATTTCATTAGTAAGACTTGCTATGGGAAGCAGTGCTGGCCAGTAACTACAAATTAAAGTAGGCTTGTGGGAAGCAATTGAATGGGTGGGCTATGTTATTACAGGTCAATGAATGTTTACCTGAGCTCGAACAACAGCTAGGGTAAGTTATTTTCTTCCACAGACTGCCTCAATACCCACATATTCTGTTCACGTTATTGATCATATACACCTCAGATATCTGATTGCAATCAACAGGGCCTGGATGAAAGGGATCCCTAAAAAAAGGACAAACCCTCTCCTACATACTGCTTTCCCTCACTGCACAATCCAGTACTTCCCATGTTCTGTATTTTTGACCTCTCTAATGGCATCTAGATAAATTGCTTACTTCTTTTGTTTTCCACCATTCTTTCAACACATTCTACCTGGTCAAGACTACAGTTCAGCAAGTACAGAGGAACTAATTGATTGAAGCTAGGGATCTGGGAGCTACAAGGCCAGAAGAAGCTATGGCATTCTAAATGCTCTAAGGTAAATTTAAAAATGGTTCCATCTTTGGATCTAATGATGTCCTGGACAAAAAAATAAAACAAAATAAAATAAAATAAAAATAGAAATTCAGCCTTACTGTTAAAAAAAATAAATAAATAGTAGTTCTCAAAAATGGGAAGACGGATATTTGTAGGGTACATAAATCATGTGTAGGAATACTGCCTGTCTGCCTCCCCCTCCTACCAAAAAAGATAGTCACTTTTGTTTACCCCTTTTGTATAAGCTTGGGATGAAAGTGAAAGAACTTAAGGCTACAGGAATATATTTCAGGTTGTTGTTGTCTTACATTATGCCACCTTACTCCATCCCCAAATGTTTTCCACCTCTGATGTTACATGGCAATAAAAGTGGAAAGATGGCCACAGTTATATATTTCATCTTGTTGCTGTTGGATATATATATATATATATATATATATATATATATATATATATATATATATAGATATACAGCATACCTCCTTGCTCCTAACCATACGTTAACCACCTGTATATACAGCTGATATCTGAGAGCAACATGAAAAAGAGTAATAATTACAATAACATATTCAGCCTGTTGCATCTACATAGTTCACAGCCTCAGACAAGATGTAATGATCTTCTATGCACATTTCCAATGCCTGATTGTGAGGAAAGTTGAGGAATAATGACACACTGTCCCAAGCCACCACAAAAACTATAGTGGCCTTATATGCACATCTCTGAGCAAGGCCATTTTTTGAATAACTGTGAATCAGGGCAGAGAATGACAATGAAGAACCACCTACTAAGCCTATAGCAAAATCTCTTTATACAGCTGAGAGTCTAATGTAAGATCTAAGGGTCTAAATGTTTGGCGATATATTTTATGCCTTACATTTAAAAGTAAAAAAAAAAATCTAGCTTACTTCACACAAATGTGCACTAGCTCTGCAAAGTCAGATTAAGGACTGTTTAACCAGAGAAAATGACAGCACATCCTGTCTATTTCTTTAATAAACAGCCTATCTACCTGACAATTGCAGCCACTTTGATGTGCACACCTCAAATGTATGATTGTGGTAAAAATAATGACCATAGTAAAGTATTTCAAATGTGTTTCGCACAAACAGTAGCCACAGTAAAATATTTCAACTGACTTCATGCAAATACACATTAGTCCTAAAAGCCAGCATAATGACTGCTTAACTTGACCTAATGGCTAATTTTAATCCACAGGCAACCCCTCTACCAAGCAACCATCATTCTCTTGAACAAAAATAAGACCTACTACTTAGTCTGATATTTGGGACCATGTGTACATCACATATGATGCTGTAGTTTTAAAAGAACTTCGCAAAACCTGATATGGCCAATGGTGGAAAACAGTGCAAGCTTCACCTAACTTGAACCAAATCAAGTGACATTTACATGAAGAATTTACTCACATGTAAGTAAGAGCTACTGCTTTAGATGACAATAACTCAGTCTTTATTGTAGAAATTATGGGATCATCTGAGGGAAACTATGTATATCATTTAAGTTTTTTAATGACAAGACACTGAGGTCACCAGTGCAAAAAGTGCTCTACATATGTGACTGAACATTTTATTATGAAATGTGTCCTTTTGGTTAGGTTAGTACTAGGCTAGCTACCCTTGGAGAACATTTTAAGCCTAGCCAATTTTCCTTTGGGTGCTTGAATTAAACTATACCATTTAGGTTTAACTTGGTCTTACCCATCCCAAGGTCAGTAATTATATATTACCCTAATAAGGATAACTGAGATTGTACTGTAGATACTTTAAGGGGTCCAGTGCATGGGATAAAGCATTCAGGAGCTGCCTCCCTCCATTAGTATCACAGGGGGCAGTCCTGGGATAAATTCTCTTAAACTTATAAAGCATCAGATTCCACTGTGATTTTTAACTCAGATCACTGCATTTGGAGTCCAGAGTGCTAACAATTACACCATGGGACTACATGTCTTTCTATGTAGATTTATCCATGTGCACTGCTTTCCTCCTCTTCCATGTCAAAATATGCCATAGACGAGTTAGCATTCTTCCAGTTTGCCTATAGGTAAGCATGCAGCATGTACATTTGTGTTCAAGCACATAGACCTAACTTGTGACAAGGACAATTATATTTCACACTAATACTGACAATGCCCCAGATAAGCTAGATTTATCACAAGATATAGTTTTAGTGTGTGTGTGTGTGTGTGTGTGTGTGTGTGTGTGTGTGTGTGTGTGTGTGTGTGTATACCTGCAAACAATATTGCTGGGTGCATACATAACTCCTCAAAATAGCAGTCAATAAAAACAGTTAACAATCATCTTTTAAAAATAAGTCATACGATGTATCACAGGATACCCAGAAGCTAGAAGCTTCTGAGGTTTGGCAGCCCCATGTACCTCATTATATATAGGTGTATTTTGACTCAGCTTAGTAGTGGCCTGTGCTCTTAATTGCACCTAGTCTAAAACTCCCATGCCCAACAATGTGTATAGAAGTTTGTTGTCACTTGTGAGGGTGCTGAGGCCAGTGAAGTAAATACTTATTTACTTTTCCTCACATCACAGAGATGTACACAACTGACTATAGCTTGTGATGGGACCAGGCACAGCATGGCCATTATTTCTTTAACTTTCCTCACAAACCATAGAGGTGTGCAAAAAAGGTCACTATAACTTGTCTAGGGTCAGTATATTGTCTAGAAGCAACTAGTTGGAATATGGTTAGAATTGCTGGAGCCATGTCAGACTCCAAACCAGTTACAGGTGGCATCCCACAAGGCTCAGTCCTGGGACCTCTCTTGTTCGGTATATATTTCTCGGCAGTACAGGCCAACACGGAAGGACTGTGGCTGACCAAGTTCGCAGATGACTGCAAACTGGGTGCCATAATCAACTCTCCAGCCGACACAAGCATCCTCCAAAAGGGCCTCATAGAAACAGACAACTGGTGCCAGAGCCATGGCCTCAAGCTAAACGCCAAAAAGTGTATAGTCATCCCTTTGGCAAAACAAAGTGCCCACAAATTACCACATAGGTGGTAATCCATTAAGTACAGAAGAAGTCATTAGGGACCTGGGGACCCAAGTTGATAGCAATCTCTCATTTGACAACCACGTGGCCAAAGTGGTTAGAAAAACATTTTATATAGCCCACCTAATCATGAAGGGATTCACATCTAGATCAGGGGAGGTCATCGTGCCTCTTTACTCATCCTCATCAGGCCCATAATTGAGTACAATGCCCCTTTTGGGATGTACCTTACCAGACACCTACAGCAACTGGAAAGACCCCAAAAGTACCTCACCAAGAGGATCAAAGGGCTCAAACAGACGCCATATGCTGCCCGGTTAAAGAAACTCCAGCTCTACTCAGTGGCATACCGCCTGCTCAGAGGCGATCTGTGCCTGATGTATAAAGCCATGTCCAACCCAAAATTAATGGACATGCTGCACCTCAGAAAATCCAAATCCCATCGAGCTACATGCTCGAGAGACTTGAACCTCAGCACTGAAATAAATAGGACATGCTGGAGGGACAGATTCATAACCCAGAGGCTCCCTTCACTCTGGAATAAAATCCCAGTCCAGGTTAGGCAGAGTCCCACATTGACTCTCTTCAAGAGGAATCTTGATGAGTGGATGGGAGATCGTAGGTTTATTCCGGCTATCACTTCTGTGTCACTGTTAGACAGAGGCACAGTATACTAACCTCAAAAAAAGGCATAGCAAAGTTAATTTAAAATGGGTGGCGAAAGCCAAACACACACTGGCTAGGCTTATAAATGCCCTAGGGCAGATAGCCTAGTATGAACCTATGAACCTATGAACCTATGCTGCTGTGCTCATTATGTTTTTTTTTTTTTTTGCATTCCTCACAATGAAATATCAGATGGGTACACAGGTGGGCTAGAGATAAGAAAACATGTTGCTTGTATATGTTTGAAAGCAACAGGTTGAAATATGCTATTATATTCTATTTGTTCTTTAAGCTTGGTCCCATTTTGACATCGGAGAGGTACACAGAAGGAGGTCTAACTGTTTTTTTGTGTACGTCATTTTTATAAATAAGTTGTCCCTTGACCTGTGCCAGCTACAATTTCTTTCAAATGCTGCAGATGACATGGTAGACTACAGATCCGACCAAGCACAGCAAGGAATCCAAACCCAACTATAAACTGACATTCTGGGACTAAGCTACCATCTCACCTTCAAAAAGCTTTTCCTTGTCCCCCCAAACTTTGGTAAAAGAAAAGACTTTCCAATGTTCCCTACTCCCTCAAGCTTTTGATCAGCATAGCAAGATTATTGACACTATCACTTCATTCAGATACCTAGGCATCTGGCTTGTCCCATCTCTTTCAGGATATTCAAAATCTTAGATCTAAGATCAACTACCTTTTTATGTGCTCAGAATGTATCACAGTTCATTTCATCACCAGCTACAGTAGCTGCTGAAAAAGTTGTCATGCTTGCAAAAGTATGGCTTAGCCCTGCTTCCAGCACTAACAAAAATACAGCAACACTATGGACCTTATCAAATAAAATATGATGCTCCATCACCAATTCTCTTTGCCTTGAATGTCATTGTTTTACTTTGTCTAAGGTAAACTGGCTCCCAGTATAAGCAGATTGAACCTACTTCTAGACTCGCAAGTCTTCAGATTACTCCCCAAAAGATGGCCCTTCTCCACTTACAATGAAACCTGTCACTAACACCCCAACATACAACCTCAGAAGTCGGGTAAACATTCCCAACTCTTCAATCCCCATCTATTAAATTACATAGGCCTGACTCTAATTTCTCTGTACATCCTCAAAAACTGTGGGAACCCCTTCCTCACTATCTCACCAAGCAATGTGAAATAAAGGCCCCAATTCAAACAATATCTGCCTGAGCATTACAAACTGAAATGCCAGAACCCATGACATATCACTCAATAAACACTATTCTGCACTAGGTTAACTTGCACATTACCCCAATTGCTTCACTACTCTATCTGTTACCAGTGTGTCTGCATCCTGTAAATATGTACATAGCTTCTCTTTCCCTTGTTCATTGTTATCTTACAAGTAGCTTTTTCAGTCCTTCTGTTTCCTTAGACTCTGTATTTATCATTACTTCACTCTTGCTATGTCCTCTAATTATATGTGTTATCCCTGCAACTTTCAGTGCTAATCCTACTTCACACATTTTACATGCTACTTCTCCATTGATTTTACTTTATGCTTGTAAAATCTACACCTCAACATGATACCTCAACAACACGCACATAGTTCTCTCTTTTTTCTGACCACTTTATATTATCTTTGTGTTCCAGTGTTAGCTGTAATGGCATTTCTTTTGCTACTATTTTGAATGTAATCTGGATGAGCCTGAAATTTTTCATGATCTGATCAGGGCTCTACCCCCATAACTAAAACGTAATTAAAAAATAAATAAATACATTAAAAAAAAAAAATATATATATATATATATATATATATATATATATATATATATATATATATATATATATATATATATATATATATATATATGAGAACACTACTAAATCTTGAACTTTTAAAATCTTGAATTTCAAAAGCTCGAGACCATGTAGCCGAAACCCCATATTACTGAAAGACCAGAAGCGCGAAATTCAAATCCCGATGTTATGGGATTTTGAGTTAGCACTTCTGGTGTTGTGGTTCAGGTAAATATGTGTGTGTAAGTGTGTTTGTGAGGGGCTTTAATGTGTGTAAATATGTGTTGTGACTGTGGTTTGTGTGTGTGTGTGTGTGTGTGTGTGTGTGTGTGTGTGTGTGTGTGTGTGTGTGTGTGGGGCTGTAATGTGTGGGTGTGAGTTTGCCTTGTGTGTATGTTTGTGCGATCTCGGAGTTAGAATATTAAAGTAGGGGAGGTGTGGGGGTGTAGGGTGGTTTGTTTGGTTATGGGGGGAGGCTGTATGTATGTTTGTGTGTGTGCTGTATGTATGTAGTACATTCGCCACTTTGAATTTCAGTTTTAACATTTCGGTAATGTGGGGTTTCGGGCTTATAGTTTCTGTATTTTGGGCTTTGGGATTGTGTAATTTCGGGATTCAATAGTGAATCTATATATATATATATATATATATATATATATATATATATATATATATATATCAGCAGCAACTTAAAATATATGGCTATGGGTACATCCGTCTTCACTTTCTTCCCAATGTAAAAACAGAGGGGTACATAGAAGATGACTGTCTTTTTTGGTCAACGGATGGCATTTGTTATACCCAATTATGATTTATGCATCTTCATGTGCACTTGTCTTCTCAGTTTATTGTGAACTCCTGTTTTCTCAGCCGAGAACATTAAGCACTGGATACAATTCTTTCTTCCCTGAAAGAAAACAAAAACAATAAGACTGAATTTCTTTTCTTACTCATAATTTTTCTCAGTCCATCAATGGATCAAACAATTAGAAAAAAAACTCTAAAATGCATAACTCCATTGCTTCTGAGCTCTAGTGGCTTAATACACTTACTTCCTGTACAGTTATTAATTTTTGTTTAATTTTGGTTTACCTTAAAATTTCTTCCTTGGAGTTTTGAAAGTTTTTGGATAGTGTCAGTTAGAAAAAATAATTCCTTTCTCTTTGCTGATTGTTAAGGTATAAAATCTGATGGGAGGAGCTAAGAAGTAAGATTTCTTATATAAGATTTCAAACTACATTCATATTTAACTGCTAGCATGTGACTCTAGAGGTAACTGTTGAGGTTCTCACCCCCTACTGTAAAATTGACTTTGGAAGTTCCTCCCAGTCTCATCTCAACTGCTCATTCTACTGGGCGCTGAAAGATCAAACTAGGAAGGCTCTCCCTTTAACCTGTTAAACTCCCATTGGAATTGTACACCTTATAATGGATATCACTTATACATAACAGCAGTAGAACATGCAATGCTTACAGTTAGGCAATGTGGGTTTTGAACACCTGAAGAATAAATGCACTATGGTGCCACGGGTGCTACAAGTGTGAGATATTTTGGTCTTTGAAGCTGTGACATCGTTTTAATTTTGCAAAGGAGGTATGTGCATGTCATTTCTTTAAAATATATGGCAATCAGAGTGGGATCTTACAATGTCTTCTATGCCAGGCATAGATCTCCCCTCAAAAGCCTGTAGGAGACAGAATACAGGGATAGGGCCTTGAGGTGGTTTACATGGGACATTTTACTTAAGCCCTTTATTGTTTCAGTGAGAACCTCTTTGGGCATTCCATTTGTCGGATATGCCTGGTTAAGTACATATCAAAGTGGGCATTGTACTTGTTGTTGGGTTTAAATGCTGATTACAGTAAATCAGCTACAAAAGAATACTTTAAAAGACGGTGAACCTGCAGCTGTTCTCACCCTCCCTGAATGTATTCTTCTTACAGAAATACCTTCTTTCTCCTCTCGCTCCACTGTTCCTTGTTATAACTAGCCCTATTACCTCTTACCTAATCCATCCTTCCCTTCCCTCTACACTTTCCCTTCCTGTATGTTATCCCCAACTAAGATATTTGTATTGTCATATAATTTTTTTTTGCTACTGCTTCCAAGTTATTTCCCATGTATCTGTATCCTTACTTGTAACAAATTACTGTTTGTTTTTCACTTTAGTGCACATTGTATTTCATATCTTCTAAGATTACCTGGAACTGTAAAATTTGTATTACATGGAGCTTTTCTCCCCGGGCCTCTGCTGAAAAAGGGCTTTTATCCCAGCCAGACATTCACGATCAACAAATGTAAAATAAATAAATAAATAGATGCATTTCTCACACAACATTGCCTGGTATACCCAGACATACGTGATGCATAATACTGTGATGGGAAAATGGCAATCAGGCAGAATGTGTGGATAATCACAGACTCAAAACACATGCCTTACTATAGCACAAACATACAGAACATAGTCTCATGTCTTCATGCTGCAGGAAAAGCCTTAGTAACTTGTATGGGGTAGCGAAATGTCATCCTATGGCATCATCATTATCAAACAAAACATTTCTGTGTGAAAAAAGGAGCAGAGATCATTGTAACTAGAATTGCCAGCAATGCATGAACACATTGTTAACTACCTGCATTGTTACCTACCTGCACATTCACAGACATACTGCCACATGGAGTCTAAGGAATAATGGTTGATTTGAACAGGCTACTTAAGATCACAAGGTATAGAACACTGCCTGAATCACATGCAGCATATGAAATGTTCTTTTACAATTGTGACAGTGCACATTTGAATGGATGACATCGCCATTCTATCATACATTGGTGTTCTGCTAAAATGTATGAGGGTGACTGAAGTGTACAGTAACACTACACAGCTACTACATATACTACATGCATAACAAGCCTTCTCTACACAGCATGACAGACAAACACTCGCAGACAGTAGACCATCACTGCTGGATTCAAACCTTCTTCCTCTGTACATACACAGTCTAGACAGCACAGCATCAACTGCCAACACTACATGGTAACTTATATGAGCACTTTGATATGGTTCTGTTTTGATAGTGTGAGGTAAGCATTGTGTTTCCAAAATGTTTGTTCCATGGGAGTAATGCAAATATTTAAGGTAATCCTTAGGCAGGGAAAATACATTGCCCAAGTGGAATTTTACATAAGGTGTATTGACACGCATATAATTGTACATGACAGTACACACACTGAAAATATTTTTCCAGTGTTGGATTCAAAGCCCCCTACCTATTATTAACTACAAGGTCACAGGAGAAGTCTAACTCTTATGGGGAAAATGTACACGTTTGACAGGATGACCTCATCACTGTGTTATAGAGATGATGTTTGTGGTAAAACTGGAATAATGTGATGGTGGAATACTCACCCAGGTTAATTTTCCCCCTGAATTGAATTTCATACAAGATTTTTGTTCAGGAAGCTATCTGTATCTGATATTGCAGCCAGACACTGCAGATCTCCATGGCAAAAATTGAATCTCCTTCCATCCTAGTTGCACAATCTGTTGTTGAAGGCTCACATTCATGACACTAGAAACACACAGACACACCCAAATTCACAACTGTCAGATTTGAACCACCTACCTAGAGTTACACCATCTGGAGAGCACAGTATTTACCTCAATGCCATAGGAGAAGTGTAACTCTTATGGGGACAGTGAACACTTTTGACAGGATGACTTCATCATTGTATTTCAGAGATAATGTTTGTGGTAAATGTGGATAAAGAGATGGTGGAATACACACCAAGTTAAATTTTATTCCTGGATATAAGTTCATAGAGCATGTTTGTTCAGGAAGCTGTATGTATCTGATATTGCAACCACACACAGCAGTTCTCAATGGTGATAATTGAACCACCTTCCTTCCTTGTATGGGGTAGCGAAATGTCATCCTATGGCATCATCATTATCAAACAAAACATTTCTGTGTGAAAAAAGGAGCAGAGATCATTGTAACTAGAATTGCCAGCAATGCATGAACACATTGTTAACTACCTGCATTGTTACCTACCTGCACATTCACAGACATACTGCCACATGGAGTCTAAGGAATAATGGTTGATTTGAACAGGCTACTTAAGATCACAAGGTATAGAACACTGCCTGAATCACATGCAGCATATGAAATGTTCTTTTACAATTGTGACAGTGCACATTTGAATGGATGACATCGCCATTCTTTCATACATTGGTGTTCTGCTAAAATGTATGAGGGTGACTGAAGTGTACAGTAACACTACACAGCTACTACATATACTACATGCATAACAAGCCTTCTCTACACAGCATGACAGACAAACACTCGCAGACAGTAGACCATCACTGCTGGATTCAAACCTTCTTCCTCTGTACATACACAGTCTAGACAGCACAGCATCAACTGCCAACACTACATGGTAACTTATATGAGCACTTTGATATGGTTCTGTTTTGATAGTGTGAGGTAAGCATTGTGTTTCCAAAAATGTTTGTTCCATGGGAGTAATGCAAATATTTAAGGTAATCCTTAGGCAGGGAAAATACATTGCCCAAGTGGAATTTTACATAAGGTGTATTGACACGCATATAATTGTACATGACAGTACACACACTGAAAATATTTTTCCAGTGTTGGATTCAAAGCCCCCTACCTATTATTAACTACAAGGTCACAGGAGAAGTCTAACTCTTATGGGGAAAATGTACACGTTTGACAGGATGACCTCATCACTGTGTTATAGAGATGATGTTTGTGGTAAAACTGGAATAATGTGATGGTGGAATACTCACCCAGGTTAATTTTTCCCCTGAATTGAATTTCATACAAGATTTTTGTTCAGGAAGCTATCTGTATCTGATATTGCAGCCAGACACTGCAGATCTCCATGGCAAAAATTGAATCTCCTTCCATCCTAGTTGCACAATCTGTTGTTGAAGACTCACATTCATGACACTAGAAACACACAGACACACCCAAATTCACAACTGTCAGATTTGAACCACCTACCTAGAGTTACACCATCTGGAGAGCACAGTATTTACCTCAATGCCATAGGAGAAGTGTAACTCTTATGGGGACAGTGAACACTTTTGACAGGATGACTTCATCATTGTATTGCAGAGATAATGTTTGTGGTAAATGTGGATAAAGAGATGGTGGAATACACACCAAGTTAAATTTTATTCCTGGATATAAGTTCATAGAGCATGTTTGTTCAGGAAGCTGTATGTATCTGATATTGCAACCACATACAGCAGTTCTCCATGGTGATAATTGAACCACCTTCCTTCCTAGTTACACAATGTAGAGACCACAGTAGTAATTGTAAGTGCTAAAGGTGAAGTCAGACACTTAAGAGGAGAGAGTGCACTTTTGATAGTATGATCACATCAGTGTGTTGCAGAGATAACCCTTGGGATTCAATAAACTTTGTGCAGGAATAGTGCTTTCCTGCATGGAGTGGTTCGTGTCTGTTTAGCCTTAGCTTTAACAGCAGCGTGCCTTGCAAACTCATGAAGGCGCACTGCTGTTAAGGCTGAATGGACACAAAGAGTACTGAGGCCAGTGGGCATCTTTAGTTAGTGCATGCCCATCTAATATGCCCCCTGCACTCAGAAAGTGCCGTACAGCACTTTTGAAAAGCATTTCAGTGTCAGAGGACACTAAAATGAAATAAAATGAGCATTTCAGTGTCCGCGGACACTGAAATAGCTAGGGGAGCATGAAACAATGCAGGGTGTGCGTGACAGGTTCTGTCACACACCCCTGCATTATAAAAGTGCCATATGGTCATAGCCATCAACTGAACAGGTGCCTGCAGAATGCCCAGATGCCTGCCTCACACACTTCTCAACTCTCTAGAGCAATAAAGCTGTACAACACTGTAATTAATGGGGGAGAGGCACACAAATAGGTACATTCCCTAAATATTGCACTGAGCAACCCAGAAAGCTGATAGAATAAAAGGTATGCAGTAGCACAGACTTCCAGAAGGGTATGACGACTGAAACACAAATGCCTGCCATATGAAATTGCCGAATGGTCATAGCCATTGACTGTACAGGTTGCTGTAGAATGCCCAGATGCCTGCCTCACATACTTCTCAACTTCCTAGAGTAAGAAAGCTGTACAACGCCATAAATAATGGGGGGACAAAGGCACACAAATAGGGACTCGTGTGAAATATTGCACTGACAAACCCGGAAAGCTGATAGAATAAAAGGTTTACATTAGCATAGACCTCCTGCAGGGTATGAAGACTGAAACACAAATGTCTGCCATCTGAAAGTGCTGTACAGGCAAATCCCTCAACTGTACAGGTGTCTGCATAATGCCCAGATGCCTGCCTCACATACCTGTTAACCTCCTTGAGTAACAAAGCTGTACAAGGCCATAAATAATTAAAAATATTTTTTTCCATACTATGATATGTTTAAGTGTAGCTGAGTGGGTGTGCATGTTATGGCCCTCTGACCAGCATTGCTTAAACACCCCAGAAGAGATAAATAAAAAATATACAGCTAAAATTGTAATGCTGGGATCACATAGTTGTTAGAGTCCCGGCTTTGTATGCAGGTGTTCACGGTTTGAGTATCACGACAGGCATTTCATTTTTATATAGGAAAGCAGTATTAAAATTATTTTTTTCTTTTTAAAATCATGTAGTAATTGATATTTTTCAACCAGGGTAGTGTAGCTGGTTAAAATGGAAGTGTGAGTGCATATAACATGTGAAACCACCCATGTATACACAAGTGTCCATACAGTATAGTCACACCCCTTGGTAATGTAATGAAAGCACATAGAGGGATGTCATGCAAAGTAAATCATATACACTTAATAAATTAAGTCATTAGTCTGATATTTTTAAAAATAAAAAGTGAGCAATGGTTAGCAGAGCTCAACTATGCTTAGCCATTTTAAGCATTGCTTAGACGTGAATGTTAAGCAGCAGTCAGCTCAGCTAAGCGGATTTGCGCACTGTTAAGCAGTGCTCAACAATTTCCCCTTTAAGCATTGCTAAAATTGGCTTACCAGGTTTGTGCACTGCTAAGCTGTGCTCAACATTTTCAAAATTGACCAATGACAGCAAAGGGTGGGAATATGGCCTTATTTAAACCGCACAGGTGGGAACACAACCAGTACCTGTTATAGTTCAACCTGTGCAGGAACCATGGCTGGAGTAGGTGAGGGTTTGCAGTTTAGCGTGCAGTGCTGGGGCATCCTGGAGTCCAGGGTCATGGCTGGACTCCTCATAAGTAATCATGATGAGAGACTGCTGCAGGGCCAGTACCAGGGTTCACAGTATAAAGTGGAGGCCTGGGACTGTCTCACCCCTGATTTCACCAGTGCTACCGGCATCCCCCAAACTGGTGAGTAAGTCCAGCACCACTATGCTGACCTAAAGCGGAGGAAGGGGGTGCTCTTGGACCAGTGGATCCAAGATGCTAGGGACAAACGTGCTTCAGCAGTTTTTAAGTATCACAGATATAGGTGTACCAAATTCTAGCCTGAGGATGTAATAGACATGTATGCATAATGTTAATTTTTCTCCCCTACAGCTGCAGCAGAGAGGGCTAGTAACATTGAAGCCCATGCTGTCAGACTGCTGAGGCTGCACCGACAGGCTGATGAGTAAAAATCTATTTTGCAGTATATTGTGCAAATAACTAAGAATGAGTACATTGTTTACTGCTAGTAGGTATACTGTTACTATGTTAAATGAATAAATAAAGTTTGTCTGACTAATATCTGTAATAAACATCTATAACAGAAATTGTTGTGTTTACTCTGGTATGTTGTTGTAGACTTAGAATGGAGCTGTAAAACAAGACATAAATGAAATGTGAAATATATGCTGCACTAAGCTCTGACCCCTGAATAGCAATGTGTAATATATCAAAGTGTGTTCCAAGCAGCATTGCCTTGTGTTAACCTTTGCTTTCCAGAATGTAGTAATCCAATGGATTAATGCACAGTACACTATCTGTCATGCATGCATCACAGGATTACAATTTCAGACTGTCTAATCAAGAGGCTATTAGGCAGAAACCAGTGAAATAGCAGTTCCCCAATAGGTTAGTGTGATGATAAATAGCTTAGTTGTTAACTTTGCCCACCCAGACATGGTTCGAATCCAGGGAGTGGTACTAACATGTGTGCATATCTACACACAAGGAATCAGGAATACATGTAAAAACAGTCAGGTAGTGTTAACAGATATTTTCTCCACAGGTTTTACAGGTAAGGAAATGTTGGTAGTAGCTATATGAAGGGTATACTAATAAACCGTGTACAACTGTTCGACTGTCCCACCACATGCCTGCAAATGACAGCAGGATAGGTACATACAACATGCACTCTTCCTGATACATGTCTCTCAGGAGTCACGCTGTCACTGCTAGTGGTCACTCTTGCAAATCACCCTGGACACAGATAGGAAACCAGTTGAAGTATGCCAATAGCACATTCACATAACAGCAGTTCAGGGTACCACTTCTATGCCAGATATGTAACCCTGACATCTGTGACTCCCCTCTAGTCATGTACCCAGGGTTGTCACAGTTTTCCCCATAACATTCCAGGCTGAAAGTTTAATAGGTATGTTAGTGCTACAGACGCTATGGGAGGTAGGTAGATGTAAAGTGAGGGCAGAACCATAAAGTATTGAGCAGTACTGTTGTGGAAAATAGAAGCATAAACAGTTGTTAATGGACTTTTTGTCTCTCTTCCCAACCCTTATTTGGATTAATACTATAATTCATATGCTATGGGTAAGTTGTTCTCCAAACCTAATGTTGGGACTTGTGTTCTGTTATCGTTCATATATTTGATTGGTTGCATGTTAACATACATTGTTCAAATACCATTGTTGGTGACCTGTTGCCGTCAATGTTACTGGCATGCTGTTACGATGCATACTGTTGTTCCATTTATGCATGTGTTCTGTTTGCTATGCAACCATTTCAAATCTGTTTTATGGAGTTAATTAGAACACCCATGCATGCTGTTATAACTGATCTTGAAATGTGTTGTTCATAACTAACCAACATATTTTGTAAAACCTCAACACCATAGCATGTTTGGGAAGGCAGATCCCAGCAGATCTGCCTGTCCTGCCTCATCTGGACATGGCACCGAGGCCCAGCATGTCTGAGACCCAAGTTGAAACTACCTTTTCGGTTGACCCTGTACCACCTTCGGGTGGAACCACCTCATGGGATCGGGCCCATCCCCCCTCAGGAGCGGGTGTGGACAGGAGCCTGTCATACACATGCAGTTCCAGAAAAAGTTGCACACCATCATCCAAACAAAGTTGAATGACCAGTTGTGCCAGATGGAGGGCTGCCTGGTGCACCTCGAGGGGCAGACTGCCACTCCTGTCCAGCCCAAAGTACAGCCACCTTTGGGGCCATGAAGGTGCAGTGGTGACTGCCCATGGGAGGGAACTTCAGACCAACTGTATCCATTTGGGGGCTCATGGGCTTCAGATTCTCAACCACCCTCCCCGTCAAAGGTGTTTATCCCCTCATGTGTCATATACTGCCCCTGTCTGCTGCCTTGTCTGTCTTGTCTGTCTGCAAATGCAACCTATCCTACCCAACCTACCTCCCCAAACATACCTACAGCCCTTCCCCAACATCCCACTCTCACCTTAAAAAAGGGGGCATCTGTCCTACAAAAAAAATTACCACATACATAGCTCTACATTTCACCCCCATGTACAGTGAAACTAATCAATCTATTCCCCTCAGATTATTCTGCAAATGTCTGTCACCATCACCCCCCCCATGGGATGTGAGGCTGTAAATTCCAAATTCTACACATTATTCTCAGCTGCTGCTGCAGAAGAAATGTAGAGCTATGGTCCTTTCCTACACCCATCCTGCACATCCCTAGCTGTTTTTTCTAATGTTTTACCCCCTCCTGCTTGCCCCCATTTCACCACTTTCCTATCACCCTTTTTTTCTTTAATTAAAATTAGCTCGGGTGTAAGTGGGAGTAAGCGGTACTAAGTGAAGCTAAGAGGGTTTAACCATCTGTTAGCATCACTTAGCTCTGCGCAAAACCACGCAAACCCAATTACAACTACTTAAAAGTGCTTTAATCACTCTGTCTCCATCAGCCTTTGTTCTGTCCAGCAACAAAATAATCAGGCCTCCCAAGTCCCGAAGCGGGATGCTGTGCACTACAATCACAGTAACATACCACTACACCATCTGAGCTGTGGAAACCTATAATGCTTTTACAAACATATTATGCATTCTGGTCATTTAACATTAATGAAGAAAGTCATCACTTCCAAGTCTGGAACCCAGGACCCTGTACACTACAATCACAGCAACATATCTCTACACCATCTGAGCTGTAGGATTTTGCAATGTTTTAACAAACATATCATACATGACAGTCATTTAACATAAGGGGAAAATATATATCCATAGTACTCTTATATATATCTATATATATATATATATATATATATATATATATATATGCACATATCAATATATATATATATATATATATATATATATATATATATATATATATATACATACACACACACACACACATACACACACACACACACACACACACACACACACACACACACACACACACACACACACACACACACACACACACATATGTGTGGATATGTATATATGTGTGTATATATATATATATATATATATATATATATATATATATATATATATATATATGTATATATATATATATATATATATATATATATATATATATATATATATATATATATATATTCATACATAGCTATATATATAGATGACAAACCTATTACTGCAAGACATCTGCAAAAAGCCAAACAAAGTGGGGAAGTAGGGGGATAAAGGGCAAATAATAGTAACATCTTTGAAATATAGCTATCATATGCATTGAAGTCTCTTAGAGTGGCATAGTTTGCTTTATCATATAATTCCAGATAGATTCCAGCTCTGAAACACAAATAAATGTCATTATTTACTGATGTCAATGCTCACATCATCCCAGTGGTTTGTCAGAAACCCATAACTGTTATGGGCAAGAGACCAAACATATGAGCCACGCATATGGACAGTATCTAGAGAACTGGACAGTGGAGAGATATGACCGCAGTCATGTAATAGAATAGAAAAACCCATGACAGCTGCCAACCATGTCACCCAGCATCTTCTGAAACACAATAAGACCAACACAACACTATCCCAAATCAGCTCTGGGGAATTACCTATATATATCCAAATATATCATGCAATACAGGGATGAAACTGTAGGGTACAGCAAATATTGGTGCAAAAATGTCCACCCAGAACAATTTGCACCACAGTAACAGCAACATACCAGTACCCCAAATGAACCTTAGAGCAGAATGACTGAGCAAACATATCCTGATTGCCAGTCTCACACTACCCTGACATATACTGGCCCAACTCACAGTCTACTGAGAATCATGAGGTGTTACAGGACATTTCCCAGTCTGCTCCTACAAACATTTACACCAGATAGACCATCAAGCAGCCTTAGCAGCATGCATAGTCAGATAGAAAAAGGATCTATGACACTCACATCTGCTACTCTCCCTACTCAGCCCAGCAAACATTTACACACAACATTGCTACACATTGTTGGCAGTCTGTTAACAATGGCCAGACATACATAATTTTCAACTGTACAGATTTCCACAGAATGTCCAGGGTGTGGGACCATATTCATGGTCACTGCTGCATACCACTTCCAGGAGTCTGCTAAGTCACTGGGATGATACCTGGAGTGTAGTCACTAAATAATGATATACCATACATCTGAATCTCTTACTGCAAGACATCTGGACAAAGCATGACATACTTGGGGAATAGGGGGCCGGAAAGAGGGACATATCTCACATAATGGTGTTACAAACTGAAACAGTTTCTGGTGTTACAGGCTTTGTTGTAAAATAGCATCCCTGAAGGATATGATGTCTAAAAGTGAAACACCAATGGATGTCAACATTTACTGACTACTGACTACTGACTAGGTGACCTGTGTCTGGCATGCAAGGCCATGTCCAAACCAGCCTTGATGGCATTTCTGCATATCTGTAAGACAAACTGCACTTATGCATCATGCACGCAAGGCCCTCACCTAGTCTGTGACATGTATAGTACTTGGCGGGATAGTGTAGTGTCCTACATAAAAGACTGTCTGTAAAATACACTCCCTTCCCATGTTTAGCAGTCTACGTGTATAGCCCTCTGGAAGAGGAAGCAGGATGACTGCATGGGAAAAGGATGAGACATCCCTGGGATCCTGTGTGTGTCCCAGATGGACAAGGGAAACAGGTGCTGGCTTAGAAGGGGCATGGGAGAAAGTCTGGGCCAGGCTTGTGAGGGCATCAGGGCCAATAACCTGGTATCATCTTATGAGGCTATGCACCTAGTACTTTACATGTGTCCTGTATGTATTGCAGACTGTCCTGCAATGTTGTCTGAAATGAATCACTGTGAGTCTGAACTGTGTATGTACTGCAGTGATAGTGTATAGTCCCATCAGTTATCATCACATATTGTTATACCTTATCAATGTGTGTGGTCTATATAGCAGTAAGCCAGCTCTTATAGTACGTGCATATGCACTTGGTGACACTGTATAGCTCACTTCAATAGCCTATGGTCTTGGCCACAATTACTATTCTGCTACTAGGCCCATCATACAGTAGGATTTGTCACCCTTTGTTGTGGGCCAGACAGTAGCAGTGATAGAGATGGATTGTGGCAGGCAGAACTGCAAAAATAATTTTTGTCAATGATGTCACAGGACACAGACAACATATAGGTTGCAAACATGTGCATATCCCATGTACAACTGCACATATGACTGTTATGGGCTGTATAGTGTTACATGGTGTATGCGAGGCAGATGCCATTAACAGGGTCTTTAAAGTAATGCCATGGTATGGGGTCAACAGGCCTTAAAATGGTATAACCTACACACACAAACGCCACAGGGATAAACTTCACACACTACTATAGTTGTCGATATTGAGATTATATCCCCTACCTATCTATTTCCACTATTGTGTTATGCAGTTATTGCACATGCCACAGAGCTTAGAGGGCTGACAAGTGTATACTTGTACAACTAGGATGAATGACATCAGCATGCTTGGTAAAGTAGGACAATGGGGTGTGTACTGGGTGGTACACACCTCAAAATGGTATAACCCACAACCCCAGAGGATATGATTCTCACCCAAACACACACACACACACTCACACAGTTTCCAGTATTGCAATTAGAACCCCTATCTATCTAGTTATGTATACTATAATGTTACACAGTTATCACACACGCCACTGAGCTTATAGGATTTAACAGTGTCACAAGGTATGTCTAAGGGGATTACATCAAGAGCCCTTGTAAAGTATGGCAATGGGAAATGTACTGGGTGGGAAGGGAATCAAAATACATTATTCTACAAACATACACACTTACAAATACCCTCACACACCCACATTTGCCACAAATGACTGTAGAACCCATGCCTATCTTGTTATCTATGCTATACTGTTACGTAGTTATTACCCACACCACAGAGCTTATATGGCTGAGTGTTGTACTTCTAAGGGCAATGACATCAGCCACACTGCTAATGTAGGGCACTGGGAAGTGTTGTGGGTGGGAAAATCCTCAAAATACTTCATCCTACAAACACACACACACACACACACACACACACACACACACACACACACACACACACACACACACACACACACACACACTCATACTTGCCAGACCTGAGAGTAGAACCCCTGCCTATCTAGTTATTTGTACTATAGTGTTATGCAGTTATTGCACATGTTACAGAACTTACTGGGCTGACAACTGCCCAAAGGTGCTTCTAAGGGGACTGACATCAGCAGGACTGCTAAAGTAGGGCACCGGGTGGGGAAGTCCTCAAAATGTTTCATCCTACAAACATACACATACACACACACACACACACACACACACACACACACACACACACACACACACACACACACACACACACACACAAACACACACACTTGCCAGACCTGAGCACAAAACCCCTGCCTATTTAGCAATTTATACTATAGTGTTCTGCAGTTATTGCATGCACTACAGAGCTTACTAAGCTGACAACTGCCCAGAGGTGCTTATAAGGGGAAAGACATCAGCAGGACTGCTAATGTAGGGCACTGGGTTGGAAAGTCCTCAAAATACATCATCCTATAAACACACACACACATGCGCACACACACACACACACACACACACACACACACACACACACACACACACACACACACACACACACACACACACACACACACACACTCACACGCACACACACACACACACACACACACACACACACACACACACACACACACACACACACACACACACACACACACTCACACACACACACACACACACACACACACACACACACACACACACACACACACACACACACACACACACACACACACACACACACACACACACACACACACACACACACACACTTGCCAGAACTGGGAATGGAACCCCTACCTATCTAGCTATTTGTACTATACTGTTACATAGTTACTGCACATGCCATGGAGCTTATAGGGCTGAGGTTGTGCAAAGGTACTCCTAAGGGGAATTACATCAGCAGGACTGCTAAAGTGAGGCACTGGGAAGTGTTGTGGGTGGGAATGGCCTAAAACTGTTTCACCTACAAACACACACTCCCTCTGACACACGCACACTCACGCACACACACACACACACACACACACACACTCACACACACACATACAAACACACACACACGCACACAAACACACACACACACAGGCAGGAGATGTGATATTATAACCCCCACCTCAGTACTATTACGAAATGGGGCTCACCTTTTAATGTTGGCACGTGCAACTGGGTACAACCGGTATGACACTGTCCACAGCAGGACACCACTCTATGCCATTTAGGGTATCCGTGTGTGTGACTCACTCTGTGTGTGTCCCCCCGTGTCTCTCTCTATCACTGTCTATTTCTCATTTGCCCACATCTATGTGTGTATATACTTGACATATTATCTGTTGTCCATATGTATGTCTGTGTATCACATGCAACAGATGCAGATATATCACATATGGGCCACCTACAGCTAGCTGAGGGTAATCATGTCTGATTGGTGTGTGTAAGGACAGTTAAGGTGTACATAGCTGTCTGTATGCACAGACATATATATACAATTCAGTCATATAGTCCGATGTGGGCTCCAACATGGCCTGTGATTCTCTAAGTGTAGGAGCATGCCCAGTGTGACCTTCTATAGTGAGAGTGGGACTCCATTCCAGAGATAGATATACTCTGGTCTGGTGTTTTGTGTGCTACAGTCATACCACTCAGGAGTAAACAGGTCTTTCCTAGGGGTACTGGGTTTGTTTAGCAGACATTTTCTGACATATCTGTAGTCTGACACTGCAATGTATTATGTCATTACCTAGTGACAGACATCCTCAGGTCATCACAGTGCTTTACCAGAGGAATACAAGATGTATGATGCACCGACCAATATGATCCAAGCTATGTACATTCTTGCCCAACAAGGCCAGTTGGGAGTTGTGGCTATGGCCTGTTGACTGATGATGCTGTGCAAACAGTCCAGCAACCTGGTGATATACTGGCTGGGGATCTCCTGCTTGTGTGGTATCTTTCTTACCTGAGATGTCAGGCAGATTGTCCAGGTGTTTGCCTAGAGGTTTCATCCAGTCTACATAAACGTGTGTTTTTATGGCAAGTTAGTTGCATGTAATTGAAGACTTATGTTACAAAACAGTGACAGACATTACTGTTTCAGACTACATAACCTTCAGTCAATTCCCACTAATGCAAACCCCTCATCCTACCAACTTTCTCAGTATTTAAGGGCAATATTTACAACACATGCCTATCATTGGGCCTTTGTCCCACTTTTATTTCTGACCTTGTCCAGATGTCTTGCTGTCAGAGGTTGGGAGGTATGGGTGTGGGTACAGTATGCATTCTACTGTGCAGATATGTCCATTATATGTGTAGTATGTTCCACATAGCACTGTGACTTCCAGGTATGTCAGTGGTAGAGTGGTAGGTGTAGCTGATATGCATAATAGTTGACACTGCAGTTATCTGCACATGGCCCTGTCAAAGACAGCACTGTACCTAGACCACTATAATACAACAGCCGGGAGTAATTTCTGGCCAGATCTTGACAGTATTAACCACACATAGCTCATTGAACCCTGCATATTGTGGACGTGCAACATTTTTTCATGTGTATTGGGACAGCCCTGGCAATGTGTGCTCTGCTGCTATTTCCCTGCAAACATACATGTTACTGCATTTTTGTGGGAATATGGGGGGGAGGGGCACACCTGTCAACTGTACACATTTGCACAGACTGTGCTAATATTTTCTTTACATTTTGGTTTCATTTAGCATACTATTGTGCCCTGTCTTGGAGACTACAGGCATATCACTAAAGACCACAGGTCAGATTGTAATGGCATATATTTAAGTTTCAGACTTCTTACCCTTCAGAGCCTTACTGCAACTGCAAGGCATGCTGTGCTATCACTGTATAAGTCTTTAGGTGGGTAATTCAACATTGTTGCCATTTGTGGGTCTTTGCCAGATATTTATTTGTTTTTTTTCTACAGCTGACTTGCTGGGTGAGGCTGAGGGGTGAGTATGGACCCCTACACTGACATCCATGCATGTGACCTATGACCCCCAGTTAGTTGGCCCTCCACATATACTGCAGTGGGATTTGCCACCTTGGGTATACTGCATAGTGTGGGGTGGCCAGTATTGGGAGACATTTCCTGGTGCCCCTCATAGCTGTCAGTTGTCTGTTGCTATCCCAGTAGGCCAGCCCATTCCCTTGTATGCATGCAGCAATACCATAGATATGCTATGAGGACATACTGATACATTGATTTATTGTTCAGAAGATTGACTTACCTTGTGCCTGTGACAATTGTGTATATGGTGCTTGAGGGCTGCCTGTGTCAGATGCACACAGTACACTGCCTATACATAGTAAGTTACAGGTAGTGTGATGTGTGTGTCATCCATTTTTACTGTGTGTGTGAGTCAGAGAGAGGTGTCAGCCCTGGGTGCCTACAGTGTCAGTGTGTGTGCTATGCATTGCTTCTTTGCCAAGGCCTGGGCATACTAGGCATGCCTCCATCTGTCTACAGGATCAGGCACAGGGGCTTTCTCCTCCGAGTCCCTCTATGCCTGTGGGGACTTGGCAATGGTGGGGGGCTGTGTGACCCTTCCCTGTGCTGTTCCTGCTGCAGCTGTTTCTGCAGGATCATATTGTGTAGCATGGCACATATTATGAACATTTGTGTACATGTAGCTGGAGACTACTGCAGGGCTCCACCAGATATGTTAAGGCAGCAGAACTGTGACTTGAGCATCCCAAACACATGCTCTATAATGATTCTGGTTTGCGTGTGTGCCTCATTATGGCATTCTTGAGTGGGTGTGTGTGCATTTCTGATGGGTGTCATCATTCATGGCTCCAGTGCATAGTCAGCATCCCCCACCATATGGCCATACGGGATGTCCCCCCTGGCAAATCCTCAGTACACCTGTGAGGAATGCCAGCTGTGGGAGTCGTGATAGCTTCCAGGGCTGCCAGCACGCACCTTAATGATAATGCCCTGGGTATTACACATGATATGGCAGTTGATGAAATGAAAGCCCTTGTGGTTTACATAGACCCTACCAGGTGGTGCTTTGATGTTGATGTGCGAGCAGTTTATGGCACCCAGTATCTCCGTGTAGTCTGCTATATGGTGGAAGAGATGCATATTGCTGGTCCTCTCCTCATGGGTGCTAGGGAAGTAAATGTGCTCACCGGCATGTGGTAGCCTGGCATCCACTAATGGGTAGAGTATCCTGGATGCAGATGCCTGTGAGATCCCCATGATATCCCCAGTAGGCCTTTGGAAAGTACCTGTAGCTATTATTCTTAAGGCTACACATATCTTGGTATCCACTGGGATGGGTTCTCCTCTGTTGGCTCTGGGTCTGAGGTGAAGCCAGCAGAGTTCGATGAGTTACTGAAGCATGCCCCTGTCCACCCTGTAGTGCTCTACTATCTCCAGATTATGTAGCCCCTGGTAGGTTACTCTGAGTCTGAACACTCTTCTCTCTCTCTTTAGTCTGTGGCAGATGTCAGCATTATCCTCATCACCATCCTTCAGCCTCTAGCACATACTGATATATCAAAGCAACAACAGCCCCTAACATTTTGTTATTTTTGTCAGTTAAAATTCCCCCGAGTGTTTACACCTATAGTGCAGAGTTTGTGGGAGAAAACAGACTGAAAGGTGTTTGAATAGTTTATACTGTTGTGCTGCAGATGCTGCCTGTGTGATTGGCTGACTATGATACATTCCAACTGCCAGCCATATTATTTGTACTTGAGTGCCTGTATTCTGCTATTTCCCTTTTTTCCCCCCTTCCCATTTCCGCCTATTTAAAGCCCCAAGGCATGTCACACAAACCCGCTGCCCAAATGTAAACAGTCCTGCTATTTCTGTTTTATTTTTTTTTTGTTTTTTTTGTTTAACACCCGGTACGCGCCGCGCAAACCCATTTAGCTAACATAAACAGTTTTGAGAAGAAATGGCTCTCCCATGGATGCAAACATGCCTTTCATTTCATGGAATAAGACCCATAGCTTCAGACACATGCCCTGGCTTAGTTGTGCTTAGGTAAGCTCAAATTGGAGCCATTGTGCTCCAATCTGCTTACACCAAGCATGACATAGCCCCTTCATGTCAGTTGCTTCTTCTGATTACACCACTGCCTTATAGCACCTACACAGTTAGGTGCAGCCAGGGAATGGTCTCCCATTTAGTGATTCAGTAAAATCTGCTCATTTGCATGCTCCACTGCCTTAGTCCCTGGTTACCCCACTATACCACAGCCTTCGTCCTTAGCAACCAGTGTTACCTGTTCTTGTTTTGATTCTGCATGCCTTAGACTATAAAGGAAAATGCAGATTTCACTTAAAATTGACTTTTCACATTTTTTTTTATATTTTTGGCACAATCCCATTTGCGTGTCACTGCCCTATGCTTAAATGGCCGAAATCGGCCAAAAAGATAAACTTTGAATTTTATAACTTTGAAAGACTTTTCAATGCCAATGTCCATATTTCTGGCCAATGGCATGCCTAAGGATTCTAATACATGCTTTACTTTGAGCTGTCATGCCTCCATTTTGATGTTTGCAGAAATGTACTCGGTTACTAGCAGAATACATTTCTGCACCTCACACTATTCTTGCACGGATGCCTGTCTCTTTACTGAATTACTATTTCACCTCATTTGCATGTTTTTCACCAGCAAATGAGGTAATTAGCATTATTCAGTTGTGTCTGTGCGGGAATAGTACTGCCAGACTTATGCATGTCCCCAGGCTTGTTTACTGGATCCCTCGGTGGCCATATTCCATGCAGGAGCAGCTGCACTATTCTTACACTCTGTGTAAGCTTCATTGAATCCCGGGGAATGTAAAGTGGAATAAAGTGCAGAGGGAGCTGTGTCCAAAGTTAAATTAATTGGAAGTAGACACAGCATATTTGATATTGAAGCATTACTTACCTGTCTCCATCCCCCCAAAACACACACACATAGACATACACAATGAGGATTGAACCACCTATGTATCTAGTTATACAATCTAGAGAGCACAGTGTTAGTTGCAAACATCATAGGAAAAGTCTGAATTTATTGACGTGAAAATGCACATTTGTAATTAGTAAAAATTTACTGTTTGGAGAAGCTGGTACTGTGCATCAAAGGTTTTGAGACAAATGCACATGTTTGCACAACCCATCAGAACAGAACTGTGATTGTCCCATGTAATGACATACATTTCTGCTATGATTTATATACTGACCTTCATGCACATTGTGTTACTGTGAGGGACATACCTGTTTCACTGTATGGGATGCCAATGACAATCACTGCTGTAAAACAGTAGATCACCAATCAAGCATTCCTTCCATTTCATATAATTCATGATTACACACCTGTCTTGGCTCATGCTTGTTCAATGTGCATTGATAATGCAGGCACTTCATAAGCAGAACAGTGCTTTGCAGAATAACAGTGATGGATTACATGTGATTAGGCTACTCAACATTGGAGCACAGTTGCATTTGTAACCATTGGAATGCAGGCATACATTAACAGACTGAATAAAATGAATCAACATCACTATGAAATCCAGATAACTTGTCAAAATTCAGTACAAACATGCAGACACTGAACAACTTAAACAAAGAATTATTTGTTGTAATTTTTTTTACTCTCTCTCTGAAGTGCAGAGCTGCCAACCTCGATTGCACTGCTGTTGGAAAAGTGTTAGTGCATGTGTTATCATATTATGAGGTATTAAACTTATAATGGAAATTAGAAGTAGTCTATGGTCCTCTGTGACAATTCTGGTGCAAAGAAGCATTATACATACACATATACAACCGTGTGTGGCTCTGATGGAATAGAGAACATACATGTGTTATGCTCATGCTTTGGTGTCATGATTTATTTATTTATTTGTTTTACATTTGTTGACCTGAGATGTTCAGCTGGGCACAAAAGTCCATTTTCAGTGGAGATATGGGAGAAAGGCTGTAGTACATGCAGTGCAAGTTATGCAACATCTACATCAGGCAGAATACAATTAAAATACATTTTCAATGTCAAAATAGATAAAGATAGTAACTATACATACACGTATAGTAAGGCTTCTTATACTAATTATATTCTATACAGATATAGTTAAACAACTATAGTAGGGTAGATGCCACAATACAAAGTACTGAGCTATTTACAAAGGTTGGAATGGAAAAGGTTGATTTAATTATGAGATATAAATTAAATGAGTGGTAAAAGAGAGGCATGGGTAGAAGATGGAGTGTGTGAAGACAAAGTGGTAGTTGGTAACAGAGTAGAGGGGAACAAATTTGCTGGATTTCCAGAAGCATGAGAGCATGTGGGAGGGCATTCCAGAGGGTGGCTATAGAGTTTGAGTATAAGGAGGATCCCAATACATTTTGGGCTTTAGCGATGAAGCAGAGGAGTTTGTCTTTGGAGAGAAGACCTTCGGTAGTTTGGTGATATTGAAGCATGTCTTTTAGTGCCAGACACCTATCAGGGTAGTATATTAGAGTATGTGCTAGTAGCAGCTGACTATAGAGGAGATGATGTGGGAGTTCAGTCTAATTTAGTTGTTTAACAGTAGAACAGTGATGAGTTCTAGAAGTGTGATTTGCAGCAAAGTGAGTTATTTTATTGTAGCATGTTTCTGGCTTTGTTTGTGTAGATGTTTGTAGGTTAGTAAAGAGTGGGGAGACATACAGTAGAGTAGAATAACAAAATGGCAATGGTATGTTCAAAAACCCAAACAATTAAAAACAAAGCACTAATAGGAACACTGCAGTGCCGCAACTCAGTGTTCCTTCTGATTCACAGTCAAATCTATTAAATTAAGCAAATAAACTCCACAAAAAAATTTTCTAGCTATATTCTCAAATAACTTTTTGAAATCAAAGTTATTTTTATAACTACATTTTGGTGCAGTTCCTAATACCGAGCTAAGATCTTTATTTCCTAGAATGATATTCCAGTTTTTACTGATTGGATTTCTAATACTGCTAGTGTCCAAAGAAATGAGAAGGAGAAATGTCCTTGTCATAAACACATTGTAGGACTATTTTGCTTGGTTTTTAATCCTTCTAAGCAAAATAGGAGAAAGTTGTTTTTCTTAGATTCTTCACTTCCAAAATGATGTTATCTAAAATGGTATTATGATAACCTCTATTCATAAATACACTTTTAAATACTTAATTTCACTTTCAAACTCTCTTCTTTACTCACCAACTGACTTAACCTGACAAACTGTCCTTTGATGAAATTGTTCTTCATAAGTTTCGGATGCTTTCAGAATTTAAGTAATTGTTTGTAAAGGTTGATTTTCTATAAATACTACTGTGAAACATCTTATTTTCACTATCTAATTCAGTTTCAACATCTAAAAAGTGAACTATATTACCAATGTCGCTTTTGACAAAGGTAAGAAAGGTAATGCTGGAATTCAAGTCCAGAATTAACTTAAGTTCATTTGTTTTGCCTTTCCAAATTAAAAAAAAATCATCAGTGTACCTCCTGTAAAATGTCACTTTCTTAAAGAGAGCATGTGTACTTAGGAATTCATATTCCCACCAACTCATGATGAGATTGGCAAAGGATGGTGCCATTCTTGCACCCATGGCCTCTCCTTGTTTTTGTTGAAAATATTTATCATCAAAGACAAAGAAATTGCTATCCAAAACTAAGTCTGTCAACATGCAGAGCTGGTTAATGAAACCATTGTCCAGTTTAGAAAATTTACTCAAGTATTTCCTATGAAATTCCATACCAATCTCCTGAAAAATGCACATATACAAAGATACTACATCTAAAGTTACAATTAGTCTTTTTTACCTGTAAAGTTATAATGATATAACAGGTCTAATAATGCCCAAGACTCCTTCAGATAAAATCTGGTATTTTGAACCAAAGGATTCAATATTGAATCCAAAGAAACAGATACAATTTCAGCTTTACTACGATCTGCAGCTATAATAGGTCTAAATGTGGGCAAAGTAGTCTCATTAATATTGTTATGAGTTTTTGGAATTCTGAATAATCTTGCCATCTTCAGATATTCCACTTTCAAAAATTCAAACACATTCATCTCAGTTTGCCCTTGGTATAACAAATCCAATAGTACTCTAAGACACGTAAATGATGATTAATGTCCTTAATAGATGTTTGTTCATAATACTCATTGTTAGCAAGCATAGCTGACCGAATAGCATGATAATCATCAACATTCATGAGAACTATGCCATTACTTTTATCAGCCTTCATAACTTTAAGCCCTTTTTGATTCCTAAGTTGTAACAATGCTTCTCTTTCAGATTGTAACATATTATAAAATATTTCAGAAACTGGAGCACAGACTGTATTTCTAATTTCTAGCTCATACATTTCTGAAAACACCTGTAGTATATGATGCAATGAAGGATTACATGTACTCTTCCTTTTAAAAATCGTTGAAGACTTTTCTGTTAAATCTTGTACTTCATGTAATATGTAATATAGGTTTAACTTACATACATATAACTTTAATACTTTTACAGTGTTAAATACGTGTCCTCTTTGAAGGTACAAATAAAAATCTTTTCTTTAAGTACAGCAAAATGTTTCGCTTCTAACTTAAAGTTGCTATAATTAAGAGCCAGGCATATTTCAGACAAACCATTATTTATTGATAAGTACATCTCCCCCTGCCCCTTCCTTTAACTTTCTGTTTCCCTTTCATGCAACTTTGATTCTTTACAGCATTTCTTTTGAACTGTATCTTGAAAAGGAGTCAACATACTCTACCTCAACTTGATTGGTGTTCAGAACTACTAGGACATGACTCAATATTAATTTCATTTGATACAGGAAAAAATCATTTTGCTCTTCATCAGATCCTAAAACTTGTGTCTCATGTGAACCATTTAAAACATTATCAAAATTCTCTGTTGGATTAAAAAGTGAACAAAAAAGTCCAGCAATATATTTGTGACAAGGACATTTCCCCTTCCCATTTCTTTGGATGCTACAAATATTAGAAATCCTTCATGAAAAGTGGAACTTGATTCTAGGAAATAACAATCTTAGCACAGTATTAAGAAATAAACCAAAAAAAGAAATTTGATTTGAAAAAGTTATGTGAGAATATATCTAGAAAATATTTTTGTGTTGAGTTTATTTGCTTAATTGAATAGATTTTACTGTGAATCAGAAGGAAAGTTGATATGTGGCACTGGAGTCTTCCTATTGGTGCTTTATATAGTAGAATAGATAGGAGGTAGGCTTTAGCTATGGTTTCTCTAGTTCTGTCTGTTAGGTAGAGGTATTGTTCTATACAAGATGCTGACCTTCTGGTGTGTCTTTTAATAACAGTTTGGAAGTCTAGGTCAAATTTTAAGTTGTCATCAATAGTGACTCCTAAGAGTTTGGTGTTAGGGACCTGTTCAATCAGGGTGTTATTTAATTAATTGATTTTGACAGGAGTTTTTTTTTTTGCTTTGCAAAAAAATGTTTTTTAGGGTGAAAAGTAGTAAATTTGTTTTTTGGGGGGATTAAGTAGGAGTTGTGTCAGGATTCTATGGATGTAAGGGATTTTTGAACAAGTTCTTGAAATTTGCATAGGTTAGAGGCTGTGCAGAGGAGTGTGGAGTCATCTTCTTATTATGCAAGAGTGGTATGCTTAGAAGCAGTGTATAGATAATTGTTAGACATGTTAAATGGGAGGGGTCCAAGTATGGAACCATGTGACATTCAAACAATAATGGGTAGAAATTAGTATTCTTGCTGTCATTTGATGGCTTGGAATCTATCTGTTAGGTAGATGTTAAATCTGGAGAGGGTGTGGGGACCCAAGAAGGGGAGTTTAGTAATAGTTTATGGTGAGAGATGGTGTTTTTTAATATAGACACTGGATATGACAGAGCTTTAGCTGCAATTTCTAGGAATTCAGGAGGAAGGCTGTCTGCAGCTGAGCTTGTAGTTTTTAGTTTTAGGAGATATTTTATTATGGTGGAGGTTGGGATGGGTTTGAGTGAGAAGTGCATTCCATGGGGATATGTTGGTGGGGGGTTACTTTGATGGTGGGATTGCCTTTGATAAGTGAGGTTATAGCTTTAAGGAAGTTTGTGTTAAAGGACAGTGAAAACCTACTGAAGCAGAAGGGGTGAATAGAGAGATGTAGAGACAACTTGGGAGAGGAATAGCAACATTTTTTTTGTGGGACATGTAGAGCCATCTGTATGGTGTGTTACACTTATTTCCTCATTATTAAGCTGTCATGCTCTGTAAAATAAAGTGCTTACTGCATGGAGCAAGAAGGAGAAAGAGAGTACAACCAGCATCAAGACATACATAGGATAAGGATGGATTACTATTTGGGATGGAATGCTTTTGTAAATTATGTGTTTCTGCACTATTTAAATGATATTTAATGATACCTTATAAATGGAGAGAAATGCAGATGTTTGCATTTAACTATATGGTAGGGATTTAAAATGTCATGAAATAAAAATTTTACCTTCAGCTGTAATCAAACCCGCAAAACTATGAAAAATTATCAGTTTACTAATGGGAGTTATCTCAGCATGCCACACAAGAAATTCTAGCTCATTGGATCCAGCAGCCTAAGAGCTGTTAATGTAACTGTTTCACAGTACTGTCTTTAGTCTTCCTTAACTCTGTATTCTCATAGGATAACAGATTTAAGCAAATTTGCATGAAATTAGCATTATTACTGCAGCTGAAATTAAAATCTTCAGCTTTTGCTTTAGGAAGTTAAATATCATTCACCATCAATCAGCACTGATGCATAATGCCAACCTCTGTGGAGATGCTGAGAACAAAAAAGTGAAAGCTTTTGGATGGGCCATTTCTGGCCATGTGTATTGAGTACGATTCTACTTTTTGACTACAGTAAACATCATCTCTACCATTGTCAGCCATGTTTTCAGCAATAAAGCCAGAAATATGGGTCTGAATTGTCACCAATCCAGATCTTGCATGTAATGGCTTATGTGCAAAAGTGCACAACTTTGTCAACTGCATTTGAGGAATTGGAAGACAGTCACATTGGTAATAAGTACATCAAGAAGCAGAGGAGGTGTTAAAATGGCAATAACATTTGGCAATGTGCGATGCTGACATTACTGAGACATGTTCCAGTGTTAAACCCTGTTATGCTTTATGTTGTTGGTTATGACTGCAGATTAGTGTGTATATTGTACCTAGTCAGCCACTGTAGCCAGAGAGCACATGCATATAAGTTACTGAGCATGTGCGAGATCAGTGCCATTTTGTATAGTCATTCAGTTTGAGTGCAAGCTTGAATGGAGATGTACATGTGAGTGTGTTAGAAATAATGAGTGAGTCAGTAAATATATGACGTTTGAAGTATATGTTTCATTTACAGCTCCTGATATGTTTATGTACAATAAATGAATTGAACCCATCTTGTGCCTCAGTGTCTCATTAGAATATATGAGACATGTGGCAATGATCATGATTGGAGGAAAATGGTATGTCTTTTGAGATACTGGCATGTTGGAAAGAAGACACTAGTAAGATTGAATAGTACCAATAGGGAATGGAACCCACCCATACTGTGTGAGGATTTGGAACTAACAGGAATTACTACTACATTATTGGTTGGTTTCAAAGTATATTGAATATGTGATATAGTATCAATTGACATTATAGATGCAACAGAAAAAAATTAGTGACTTTTGTCCTGTGTAATTTGCAGTTAGATTTGTGGATGGCTGTGATACTGGCAAAGGAGCAGATAATATTTCTTTACACAATATAAAATAAAACATTTGAACACTGCAGCTCTTTGGTTTTCTTTATTTTGTGAACATCATTCAAAGATCTGTATTTCTGTAATGAGACTGCTATGGGCTTTGCCTTATAGTTGGTATATGTTTCAATGAATAATCTACTTCCTTAGAATTTTAGATACAGTTGTATTGAGAGCAGAAAGTGTTGTCATAAACAATTCATTTCAATGTTAGGGACATTCCTCTCCTGAGTCAGTCAATGGCAGTCACATTCCTTTTGCCTGAAACACCCTGATTAAAATTGCAGTTAGAGTAATCATTCACACTTGCAAGCACTTAGGAGGTAACACTTTTGAGTGCTTGTCCTTACAGAGGTAAAGTGTGGGCATGCAATCATGTAGGTCCTTACACCATGTTTACATTTCTCGCACTAAGTACAGAGCTTGGAATTCATAAAAGCTAATGAGTTTGCATCTTATTTGCATATTCATAGTGCTCATAGGACTGCATATACATTAGATCAAGGTTATTATGTATGCAAGGAAATGTGTATCGTGGTAAGGGAGACTGTTTATCCTTTGAGATGCATGCTGCTAATTGCTTGCAAAACATGTTTCTAGTGTCACACCTAACTTGATGCAAAGGTAAGTTGCTGTTTTTGCAAAAAGCTGTATTTCAATGTTAGTGATGGATTGCATTTTACAATACACCCATAGCTTAGTGTATGCATTGTTTGTCCCTTGCTGTTGAAATAGACATGCATATCAATACTTGTTCCATTACAAAAGTTTGTGAAGAATGCAACATGACATTATGGAACACTTTCTATGCCCGTGTGGTAAGTTATTGCAGAAAAGTGTAGTATCATTTTCTAGCAAGTTCAGGGATTTGACATTTGTAGCCCACAAATGTATAAAGCCTTTGATACATAACTGACTGCCATCCATGAAAGTGGACATCCAGGAACACATTTACCAATTTGTACTGCAAAATTGTATATTGCTTTGGTTAATACAGCAATTTATTACTCAGCTACATAGCTATTGTCCTCCATACATGATGTGTAGTCTTGCTTTTCATTTTGTTTATTTTTTTTTGGGGGGGGTGCACTGATTTGTATGTACTAATATGCAGCTTTAATTTTTACTTATTTTGTATGTTGATATTGGTTCTGATATGGATGACAACACCAGTGCATATGCTGCAGAGGTTTTAAGTAGGTAATACAATTCAATAATTTGCACAGTATTTGGTGTTAGGCTTGCTCTCATGTATTGTCCATGACCAGCACTCTGTGCACTGATGATGACTATGCACTGTCCTTTGCACATCTTTAATGTAGCTATGGCTCCATATATGTGGAGGAAAGTAAAATACTTGATGGCCACCATTGTGCAAAGTCCATAGGTGGATATTGCAGACATCACAGTCATACAGTATTACTGACATTACTGTACACAGGACATATGTCTCATCTTAGGGATGCATAACTACTTGAATATGGAACTAAACAGTTAGCTTTTTTTTTTCTGAATAGGTTCCACATTTACATTAGGCCTCAGGTGAAGATGGAATAGGTTGTATATTTATTATACTATTTCCCTGTTTATCTGGTATTACTGTACAATGCCCTGTGCCATGTAGTCTATACTAAGTCAAACAGGCTATAAAACATTCTTCTTCATGGGAAAAGTCTGTCAACAGCAGCAGCAACATTATTGAAAGCCTGCTAGACATACAACTTTCTAATGGTGGCAGCAAATCATAACATTTTTTTCTAATTGTAATCATGACTGTAATCCAAAGAGTTTTATATTTCAGGGCAAATGGCTACACTGAGTGTACATGATTACTTTACAGTTTCAGGAATAGCTATGCCATGTGAGAATGATTAGTTAACATGTAATTCAGCTGCCTATGTTTAATTGGCATATTCTGCCATTTACCTTTGTTTGACAGCTCTACACTAAGTGTAGAGCAATATAATAAATACAAAATAGCATGCTACTGACAGATGCACTTAGTGTAGCTATTAATTAATCTGGCCCATTAAATAAATTAAAAAAAATACTTCAACTCTACAAATGTTAGGGGAAGCAGTTCCTAGCCCCATCCAGGCTAAATATTGGGAAAGGACTGGGAAGAATGATAAAGATATGTATAGAACTTCTGGATTAGGTAGTTACTGTAATAGCCAAAAGGGTGGTCTTAGAGTATGGGGAACAATGATTCTACCATTCTGGCATGCAGAGCATGGGCATGAGAATGTAATTCTTGTATTCCTGCTGCCAGAAGGTACTAAATCAGATCATGTGATCCAGTGTGGTATTGAGGAGGTCATTCAGTAGGGTACTATAGTGTTATGTTGGTAAGAGCTGTTATCATGGAGTGTTATACTGTCTGGTTTATATTTCCCAGCTGGAATGCTTTCTATGTACAGCTTGCGTGTCTTTTTGTCTACCTGTGTTTATTCTTTCCTTCCATATCCTATAAACATAAGGGTAAATGGACAGCTAATGCTGCAAACTGCCTCCAGGTCCATTGATGAACTAGCATTCCATTTGGGATTCCTTTCCTACTGTCTTATGTCTGTTGACTGACAGGATAGACTCTGTCTCACTAAAACCCTGAAATGGATAAAGTAAGTATAGAAAAATGTATGGAGAGATAGATCCTGAAATGTGTGCATAATACATTTTAATTATTGAGTCTGTAACAAAAAGAATGAGGTTTCCTGATTTCAGCTGTCACCATGCTTCATATAGTAACTGTGGTATAAAGATAATGGGCAGGATTCACGATGGCTTGCACGGAGTCTAAGAGCCGTGTAAGACTCTATACAGCCATCGCGATCCAGGAACAGCCCGAAATCCCGTGTAAGAGACAGCTAAAACAACTCTTATACGGGCAGGGCGTGGATATGCTAATCACCCCACTTGCAGCCGAAAGGCATGCAAATGAGGTAGATTAAGCGATCCACAAAGCTGAAACCAGCCCGTGTAAGAGTCGTGTTAGTTGCAGAAATGTACTCAGTTGACAACTGAGTACATTACTGCAAATAACACAACAGAGCCATGACAGCTCCAAATAAAGTGTGCAAATGTTGCAGTCAGCATGCCAATGGCCAAATATGTGGCCATTGGCATGGTAACCCGATGCAAACATGAAAAAAAAAAAATTTTTTCCGGAGATCAGCGATGTTTAAATGCAGCGCAACCCCGTGCAAATGGGCTGCGCTATATAAAACAGAAAAATGAAGGTTTGAAACCCACAAATGTGGGTTTTATGTAATGCATGGATTTGCAATGCAGGGACTAGCAGACCAAAAACAACATGGTCACCATCTAGTGGTTGCTAAGGGGGGAAGCTGATTGTAAGACATGTAACTAAGCATTAGTAGGCAATCCTATGTAAATGAATGGTAGGATAGTGAATCACACTGTCACATAGCAAATGAGCACAGTCCGTGTAGTGTAAGAGTTAGATAAGGGGGAGTAACAGAGTAGGAGATAGATGACATCACAGGGGGGAATGTCAGGAAGAAATCAAGCTCATTGGAGCAAAGTGGTATGTGAAACATATGAATCACACAGCAGAAAAAGAGGACTGTCAACAGATAAGCATGGGAAAGTCAAGAAATGGAAGGTGTACACTGTGGCCAACACCAAAGTTTCTTGCTGTACGTGCATGCACGCGTGTGCGCGCTGGGAACTGCGAGTAAGACAGAGTGCGCGCGTGTAAGGCAGAGTAAGCATGTAGGAGCCTGTTTAAAGATCTGTAAACCTGTTTGCACTGGTGTGCGCACATTTTAACCCGAATAAGCAGATTCTAGTCCGTGTAAGCATGTGTGCATGCATGGTAGCCACTGTGAGCGTGTTTTCGCTGGTATGCGCGCTGCTCCCCCTGAGGAAACAGAGAGGAAAAGGAAGCAGAAGAAATAGTAGGAAACGAGCAGGGAATACCTGTAGAGGTAGCAGGTGAAAACAATTAGAAGCAGGCAATTACACAGGCAGAATACAAGCCCAGCCCAGCACTTAAAACACTGCAAACAGCATTGCAGTATGTTTCTCTCAAGAGACACTGCAAGACAAGAGTAAGCTAGTAGAAGTGAAAACTGAAAAAGCTGCACTCAGACCAAACATGCTAGGGGCTGCCATAGCTGTCATAAGGAGACATAGGAGACTTGCTGAGGGTGGTGACAATGCAAATGCTGCCAGACAACCCACAGTAAGGAGACGGAGAAGAGTGTACTGGCCCAGGGTCACCTACCAGGGGTTACATGAGCTGGAGATAGTGGAGCGCTATAGAGTGGACAGAGACCTCCTGCAGCAAATTGTTGAGCTGTGCAGGCCACGCCTCACACACAGAACCAACAGAGGGGAACCCTTCCCAGTGGAAACCAAGGTATGTGTTGGCCTAAGAATACTAGCAACAGGTACCTTCCTTAGACCAACTGGTGATATGATGGGGATATCACAGACATCAGCCTCCAGGGTTCTGCACCAGTTCCTGGATGCCATGTCAGCACATGTCGGTGATCATGTATATTTCCCCAATGCCCATGAGGTATTGGCCAGTAATATGCATCTCTTCCAGCAAATAGCAGAATACCCCGAGGTAGTGGGTGCAATAGACTGCACGCACATATGCATCAAAGCACCAGCCGGTGAGCGGGGTAGGGCCTACATTAACTGCAAGGGCTTCCCCTCCATCAACTGCCAGGTTGTGTGTGATGCCCAGGGCATAATAATGAATGTGTGTGCTGGCTGCCCTGGGAGCAACCATGATTCCCATATCTGGCATTTGATGCAGCTGTACCAGACATTTGCCAATGGGGACATCCCACATGGTCACCTAGTGGGGGATGCAGGTTATGCACTGGAGCCGTGGCTGATGACACCCATCAGAAACGCACACACACACCTGAACAGGAACGCCATAATAAGGCACACGCACAAACACGTAATGTAATAGAGCATGTGTTTGGGCTGCTCAAGTCACAGTTCCAGTGCCTGGACACATCTGGTGGAGCCTTGCAGTACTCACCAACTACATGTACCCAAATTGTCATGGTATGTGCTATGCTACATAATATGATCCTGCAAAAACAGCTGCAGCAGGACCAGCATAGGGCCGGGACAAACAGCCACCCACCATTGCCAAGGCCATCACAGGCCGAGCGTGACTCGGAGGAGGAACAACCTGAGCCTGTCCCAGTAGGCAGAAGGAGGCGTGCCCAGTATGCCCTGGCCTTGGCAAAGAGGCAACGCATAGCACATACACTGGCTCAGAAGGAACCCTGGTAATGATACCCCTCTCTGACTCACTCAAATAATAACAGGGATGCCTAACATGACATAACCTGCTCTCAAACATGTACAGGGAGTGTAGTATGAGCATCCGACAGATGCAGCCCTGCAGCACCACCTGAGGCATGATTGCCATGTGTTAAGCAATGTAACACCATCTAGTATATGCAAACATGAAGACCCAACCTAACATCTCACCCTCACCAAGCATGATGCCACACTAAGAAGACAACAAGATCAAGTACAATAATTGGCTGAGGTATTGCTGTTAGCAAGGGGGAACACATGGCTGACAGCCTGGGCTGACATGCTGAGCAAGACATGATGCCCCACCTGCTAGGGATGGCACGCACCCAGCACACCTGGCTGTGTAGATATGGCAAAGGCTGCTGTTACCCCCACTGTGCCTGGAATAGGTAAGTCTGGAAACACAAACCCACCACCATAGGTAGCACAAGGGATAATAACCTGGACGTAATGCTACCCAACTCCAGAAGTCTAACCTGCAAGGTGCATGCAGACCAAACCCACCACAGCATGGAGAATGGTAATATGTGTTCTGTAACAGAAACCTGGGCAAGGCCCAGAAGACCACCCTAATACTACCAGGTTATGCCTCATACCATGCTCTACAGCTCCAAAACATGGAACACACGACAACAGGAGTGTGGCTACCAGTAATTATCAAGAATAACCACACCCCCAGATTGGTACCACAGCAAGAAGCAGCATGGACTATCCACGGGCAAGTAACAATGTCTCAAACTTTGTACCTGTTTGAAGCCTGCTACAGACCCCACACACAAACCCAGGTACCCCAGCCAGCCTTCCTGAAGACACTTCAGAGTATGAATGCCCCAACAAATACCAAACAAGGCACACACAAAGTATGACATAGGTGGCAATCCATTATGTATGGAAGAAGTAATCATGGACCTAGGGACACAAGTGGACGGTAACCTGTCATGTGACGCATACATTGTCAAGGTGGCCAGGAAGACTTGCTATATTGCCAACCTTAATATAAAAGGATGCACATGTAAAGCTACAGAGGTCACTGTGCCCCCATACCCTTCCCTTATCAGGCCCATACGTGACAACTATGCCCCCGTTCGGATGTACCTTACCTTACACATGCAGCAGTCAGAAAGACCCCAAATGTACCCCACCAACAGGATAAAGGGTCCAAACATTGGACATCTGCAGCCTGGCTGAAGAAACCACAGCCCAATTCAGAAGCATACTGCACAGTCAGAGGTGATGTATGCCTGATGTACAAGGCCATGTCAAATCCAGAATGAATGGACATGCTCCACTGCAGAAACCCCAAATCCAGCAGACACACCACAGTGAGATCTCTGAACCTCCACACATAGATTAATAGGATGTGCTGGAGGGACAGATCCATAACCCAGAGGCTACTGACACTCTGGAACAAAATCCAAGTCCATGATAGGCTGAGCTCCACACACAAACTCAACAAGAGAAATCCGGTGAAGTGCATGGGAGATAGTAGGTGTACACTGGGGGCCATCCCTGTGTCACATCTAGGAAAGTAAACCCTATGTGGGCATAATATGCACATTGCAAGGGGTGTTGACACCCACACACAGTCTGTCCTTGCTCAAACAAGGCCAGGGCAGATAGCCTAGTATGAACCTATGAACCTATGATGATACAAATTGTGCAGGACACAAAGGATTATCACACAGCTGTCCTACCTGATGGTTGGAACCATGGTGATAATCCACAGATATGCCCTACAGCACTCTATTATCACAAACAATACACCAAACCCACACACATTGCCAACAGCCTACCGAACAGATTCCTTCCAACCTCCCCACCAGCACCTAACTGCCAAATATCTATCCCAGGAGAGTGCTGGCCCCCTGACATTGCAGATGCTGAGGTAACAGCCAGCATCCACAAAGCACAGAACACAGCATCAATGGTACCAGATGGCATTCTGGGTTGTGTCCAACAAGTACTGTAAGAAGAATGGTACAGCAAATAGCATTACTGCGCACTATCAGTCCTACCACAGGATATGTACCCAAAGAGCAGTGTACAGCAACAGTGGTCCCACACCACAAAGGGAGTGCCTGAATGGATACTGCAGACTATCACCCCTCAACCCCGACTATCTAGGTTGGCAAAGTAATGGAGAGGATGACCATGGATCCCATGAATAATGAGATTGGGTACCTACTGACATTGGACCCTACCCAGTGTGGCTGTCATAGGGCAGATCCTGCCCCTTACACATGTCTGACTCATGTGAAACGTGCACCAAGCCCATTGATGTGGGGAATGTTGATCACACAGCCTATCTGGACCTTGCTAAACCCTTCCATACAATACCCTAGTTGGCAGTACAGATAAGCTCACCAGCCTAACTATAAACCCCTATGCAAGTAGATGGGTTGCAAACCAGCTCAAGGACAGAACTGACCTGGCAGACATGCTGTAGCCATGGCAGACTGCAAACCAGGTACAACTGGCATCCCACAAGGCATGGTCCTGGGACCTCACTTGTATGCTATATATGTCACATAGGTACAGGCCAACATGGACGGACTCTGTGTGAACAGGTTTGCAGAGGACAACAAACTGGCCACCATATCGGACCCTCCAGCTGATACAAGCAACCTACAAAAGGCACACATAGAAACACACAAGTGGTGCCACAGCCATGTCAACAAGCTAAATGCAGAATAGTGTATAGTCAACCCCTGTGGAAACACAGTACATGGCCAGAAATTACCACATAGGTGTTAACCCAGTAAGTACATCAGTAGCAATAAGAGACCTGGGGGCACAAGGTGATAGATATCCTGCATGTGACAACCATGTGTCTGTAGTGGTTACAGAAACATACTATATACCCACCTAATCATGAAGGTAGGCACAGCTTGGTTAGGGTAGGTCAATGTGCCTCTCCAGTCATCCATCAGGAGCCTCACAATTGTGTACAATGGCCCTTCAGGGATGTACCGTAGCAGACACCTGCAGCAACTGGAAAGACCACACAAATACCCCACCAGGAGGATCGCAGAGCTGTAACAGATGCCATGTGTTGCCTGAGTAAAGAAACTGCAGCTCCACACAGTGCCATACTGCCTGGCTGGAGGTGAACTGTGCCTGATGTATAGAGCCATGACCAACCTGGTATCAATGGACATTTGGCACCATGTAAGCACTGAATGCTGGTGACTTATGCAGCTGACAGGCCTGAACCCCAGCACAGACATAAACAGGACATGCTGTACCGATTGGTCCATGACCCAGAAGCTCACTCCACCCATGACTAAACTCCCACTACAGGATATCCAGGGAGTCCCTCAGTGACTGTCATCCAGAGGAATCATGATGACTGGATGGGAGATGGTAGGTGTACCCTGGATAACACCTGTATGTCACGGGTAGACAGAGGCACAGCACACTAACCATGACATATGTCATGGCAAACACCAGTAAATGTGTGTTGAAGGACAAACACTCTCTGACTAGCATTACAAATGGACTAGGGCACATGGCTATTGTTTGTCACTGTCCACACAAGTTGTGGAATACATTAACAATGTCAGACAATCATGTACTATGCTGTCCATATCTGAACAAAATGCAACATGGTCATATCTGCACAACTGGCCCTCAACCAGTCTGGTGTGCTCAGTATAAATATTACAAGCAGTGATAGGACTGAAACCGATTATACTGTCCACCACAGTGAAAGTTCTGCACCAGTACACGATACGACAATACAACTGTTTGGTCAGCAGGAAAGGATGATGACAACTGTATGCAACCTATCCCATGGTGACCCTGCAGGCACAACATAATGCCTGTTAGGTTCAGACACAAAGCAGTTGGGCAGTAAGAACACAACATGATGTCCAACACTCCACTGTACTTGTGATATATAGATGGCGTCCACACACAAACAGAAATGTGGTGGTCCACAGATCCCAACATAAGGAAAGGTCACACTGGGCATGCTCGCACACTTAGATAAATGAGACGTGGCAGTCAAGAAGCCATACAAACTGTGAACTGGGCATGCTCACACACTTAGGCCATGTCACAGTTCAGCAGTTGCACACACATATCTGGCATGTCTATGTGTTAACACAGGAACCTCCCACAATACAGACATCTGCCCAGTGCACACAGTGAAGTTACAACAGAGACATAAGTAAAGTACTGGATCCCACTCATATGCAAACATCTCCCACAGTACACAAGCTGTTTATAGAGATAGGGAAGGCTATGGCAATAAAGAGCCACAAACAGTATATGAGCAACAGATACTTGCATCTGACAGGTAAACATATGGCTGCAGAGTGCAATACTTGACTGTTGCCCCTAGGGAATACAGAAGGCTATCCACAGTGTATTTGGCGTCTGCCTCCACAGTACAGTAGGCCACTGTGCCTGTGAAAAGTTAATGCATAGATATGCTCTCCCCTGTACTGATGGATAGTCACAGATGTACATACCTCTACATCCATAATGATGTCAGCAAACTATACATATGTCAGGAGCAAATATTATACCCAGTAATGTGAATAGCGCGCTCCACTACTGCATCTCAAACAAGTGTCATAACATAGTTAGGTAGGGGTTTGAATCCTGCAAGTGCTCAGTGTGTGTGTGAATGTGTGTGGGGGTGTAGTGTGTGCAATTCCATGTGTATGAGAAGTGTCCCTTTTGGCAACTATTACTACACAACACATGCTGCATATTCCACTGTCTAAACACTGATGATGTCAGCACCCTATAAGTACAGCAGGAGAAAGCAATCCCCCCAGTAATGCAAACAGAGCGCTCTGCTAATGCGTCTTTCACAAGTGTCATAACATAGTTAGGTAGGGGTTTGAATCCTGCAAGTGCCCAGTATGTGTGTGGGGGTGTAGTGTGTGCAATTCCATGTGTATTAGAAATGTCCCTTTTGGCAACTATTACTACACAACACATGCTGCATATTCCACTGTCTAAACACTGATGATGTCAGCACCCTATAAGTACAGCAGGAGAAAGCAATCCCCCCAGTAATGCAAATAGCACACTCTGCTACTGCGACCCTTACAAGTGATCCAACATAGTTAGGTAGGGGTTTGTATCCTACAAATACCATGTGTATTTTTGTCACACAGTTTGTCCATGTGTGTGGGGTGTTCCCAGTATTGCACGACATACATTATATCAGTAATGTCAATGCACACATGATGTATGTGTGTGCCACCTACACATATGTACCTGTAAACTCCAAGAGATCCCATGTCCGAAGCCTGCCTCATTTGAATACATGGAATATGCATCAGACAACTGTATGACTGTGGTGTTCTGTGCAGGGGCTGCATGTGGTATGTGACTATACAGTGTGGGTTGTAGATGGTGTCATCCCACCAGCATGGGATACATGATTGTTCTGGAGCATATAGTCCACATGTTGGTGATGAACAGGTGCAGCATGTTGTCACCACTTGTGGGAGTGGTAACAAGTTGTTCCATAGCAATGCAGGGAATGAATGATAAGAACCCTTCAGATAGGGTCTTGCAGCTAGAATAATGCTCACACTGTATGTTTGGGTAGTCGCAGTACAACCATATAATGGTGTGTGTAGAGACCGTCATATTCCCAGTGTTGTCAGGAAGGCCAAGTGGGTTTCCTGGGTATGGGAGTGTGGTGTGTGCCAGGCTATGAACCTGAAGGCAGTCTAACCCACTGTGTGTTGCATATGGAGAGGCTCTGATGCTTTGTGCAGTGCCACCAACCTGGGGGTGGGTGTATCTCAGGTGCCTTTGGATACATCCCCCCTGTTCTGGTTTGGTGCATGTGTAGGGGATGACAAGCATGGTATCAGGAATGACCTGGCACTGATGGTGTGCACCTGGGAGCCTTGTACCAGGAGTCTGTTACTGCATGGATATTGCTGTACCCCATGCTAAGGACAGTTTCCACCGCATGCATCTTGAGGTTTACACTGCTGCTGTTGAGTAGCATTGCTATTAGTGTCCTATCCCATGTGATACCTGTGTAGGTGGCTATGTAATGTCAGCTTTGCATACAAAGGCACTATGTGTGTAGCAACAGCCTCTGCCAATATACAATGGCCCATGGGTGACAGGTGCAAGCTGTCCCAAGCAAAGCAATGTGGCTTGTCCAGCATGTAATCCCACACTGACAGGCATTGGATCCCCTTTGAATGTCACTGAAAGATACATTAATTGCAGAAATGGATGATCCTGTCTACATATTGTGGCAGCATTCTTGGTGAGGGTGAGATGCTACTCAAGGCCAGGGTCATACCAGCCTGTGCCGCAAGCTCAGAGATCCCTTCTATGTCCCCTAACATGTAGTCCAGGGAGGTGCATCAGAGGTCATACACACTGGCACAGACAATGACTGAGTCATACGTCTACATGCCTTGGAGTGACTGGTATGCTTGTGTTATGTGGTGGATCATAGTGCCCGATGGGCAGCTCAGCGTGACCGTCACTTTGTTCAGCCTGTGAGCAGGACCTCAGTGTACGTGATGATAGAGGTACCTCATTCAACTGCAGCAGGTGTGTTGTCAAGCCGTATGACCTGTGACTGTTTGGCACACAGGCTTTGTGAGCTATGTGTTGCATGTGCTCCGCTCTGGCTTAACGTTTGTATGTGTGTCTGCTTTGCAGGTGTCAACTGCTCAGGCAGGATGCTATTCTGAGAGCCCAATAATGTACCTGTGTTTGTCTGTGTTTGGATTGCGGTCGTGGCAGATCTATGGGAGACTGGTACTGTATTCACTGTAGTATCCCACTCCACCTGACAGGGAATGCCAGTGCTGTGTTAACAGAGCTTAGCCCCCAGTTTGGCTGTGGTTGCATCTCTCACATGTGTTGTACGTGTATGGGAAGGGGAGAGGGTTGTCTGTGTACATGAGGCCGTTGTAACAGTGCCACATGACTCACAGATTCACCAACTGGACCTGAGAGTACATCGACAGGTGACCTTTGCACATGCTACCATAGCATTGTGACTCCCATACTAAGTAACGACACATAGGGCCAGTGGGGAACAAGGTACTCAAGGTGAGTATGTAAGGGTGTAGTGCTCCTGATTTGTTAGTGCTGGCATATATGAATGCTGTCTTGAGCAAATGTGAGGTAAGTCATATGCAATGTGTTACAGGCAAGCTACATGCAAACAGGACAAACAGTGACGTTCTGTCCAGTGACACATGGACATCAGTACAGTAAGCAATATAGATGTCACTAGGGATCCACAGAGGCACTGTATATCTGCAATGCAGGTTGAAGCAGTGTTTCAGGAGCATAACAGGCAAACATGCATACAAACAAAGCTACAGTCAGCAGGCCTGTATGTAGACTATGCTACAACAAACTTGGTGTACGACTTCCAGTATGTAACAGTGCATATATGCAGGCACTCTAAGCCAGTACCCAGACATTCCCAGGTGAGACGGGCTGGGTCCAGCCGTACCCCCCACAAGTGTATAGACCACGTACCTTCGTAATGTTGAATAACTGGCTTGATACACAAGTGCTCATACCTGTAATGATACACATGTCAAATAACAGACACTGAGCCCTCACTCAGCAGTTCCAGACTTAGTATGATGTATGCTACCTGTCCTGGCACCACAGTATCCTTGACATGTATGGACACTCTCCCTCCTGTCATAGTTAGTTCTGTGTTTTGGTGCTGTTATGCATGGTATGAGGTGTGACCTTGTAGTGCTAGTGTGCTCTTGTGAGCCTTGAACCTGTTGCGTAGTACTGCACAGCTATCAACATCCTGAAACATCTGCATTGCAGAGTCGTGTGTGGACAGCATGCAACTCGCAGTTGACATGGCCATCAATGAGTATCAATATGTACATTGTTGTATCCCCTGTGCTACCTATGTAGGTGGCCATCCCTTCACAGCCTCACCACCAGTATGCAAAGATGTGCAGACAGAACACTGTGGTAATTACTATGGGTGTACAAAACAATACAATGACATTCATACCGTAACTGCATCAGGCATGCTGGTATATACCCACAATGCTATCATTACACTGTACTGTTGTCAACATCATACTATTACAATATGTCTATGTAGTCACCCTGTGCATCAGCACCATGTTAACCTGTTCCTGCACCAATTTTACAGATTGCAGGAGGTGGCACAGTTTCATCATATGCACAGGGTGTGTACCTGGTATGCCTAAGTCTGCCACTGATACAACCAATTGACATGTCTGTGTGTGTGTGTTGGTGAGGGACAGCAGTACAAGATGGGGCAATGTTGATGCAGTGTGTGCGTGTATGCGGTAGCCCTAGGTGTTATCACTTTGCATGTGTGTATGAATGCACACAGTCCCACCTCATGGCTGCCATATACAGGTGTTTGTGGACAGCCACAGACTGTACCTGCCAGGTCATACAGATCACTGTCTGTGGCCATGGACACGGTATCTGTGCCTGGGAGGGGTGCTACAGACCATATCAGGTACCAAGCCAGACTGGGTACTGTCATCAGAAGCAGGTGTTTGTTGACTGGAGACAAGTCCCTGTTGGGACTGTCCAGCACCATGTGCACATGGTCTCCTGGGGCAGTCCGATGACAGCACTGCTGGGGCTGCTGCTGGTACTATGTGAGCGGCTGCGGCCCTATTGTCATCCGCGATGGCTGCCAGCTGCTGTTGTTGCTGGCATACGGCCACATCGACGCCTCAGCCGTCCACCATTGCCCTGGCTCATGGACATGTAGTTGAGGAACAGATCTAATGTGTCCCCCCAACGTCTGTCAATGACCTCAGTGAAGTTGCGGATGGCAGCTGCAACATCACGCATACTGTCACTCATGGGTGTGTGACATGCTCTCAGCTCCCTCAGACCCTGTCTGGTGTACCGTTCCATACATGACTGAGCCTGCATTACAGCCCAAAACATAGCTGGGGTTGAAAGACCTCTGTGGGCATGTCTGACAGGGGCAGTACGCCCATGGATGCTCCCATGAGAACCCATGGATGTCTGCCTGTGTGGTACCATGTCAGGGCCCTGGCCATGGCTGCAGTGTGGGGATGCATGTGCCACCGGTACCACATTACCCTGGTCAATGCCCACTCTATCCTGTCCATCACCTAGGGACATTGATGACAAAGGATGTATTGGCAGGATGACTGTGCGCATTGATGGGGTCGACAGCTGTGTAGTGTCAATTGGCTGACCAATGATGGACCCTGGCACACCTACCTGTGCCATTACACAGGTATCATCATTATCACTATCCACAGCAGCTGATTCAGGTTCCCTGCTGCACGACACCAGAGCAGCACCACAGCCTGTGGGAGTAAGACAGGAAACACAGTTTACAATGTGTACACAATGCCACCACTGATGCACACATGCACACATGCACACATGCACACATGGGCACATGCACACATGCACACATGTACACTTGCACACATGCACACATGGGCACATGCACACATGCACACATGCACACACCTCAGTATATGAGATATCAACCCACAGACACAAACACACCTGCAATCAAACACATAGCACTACTGCTTCAGCCTATTATTACTATTAGTATACAGAGTATTGAAGGTAATGGTATTACACACTCACCAGCATGGATAGGCTGCCTTGCTGTTACACCAGAGGGACCTGCGGAAAAGAGACATTTATCGTTAGTGGGCACAACTGTGCCATTGATACAGTGGGCATGATACAGTTCAGTAGTGCAACAGTTAGCTTCCACAGGTGTACTGCAGATAATGAGGTTATCACTAATGCACAATAATTACCAAGATTACAGCTACAAATCGAGGACACACCTCACACATGCATAACCTAACAGTGTACAGAATGGTCAACTATACACATGGCATGTTACCTGCACGCTCTGTGTCCTGCTGCTGTGTGGCTCCAGCCTCCATCATTACACATGTATGCTGTTGTTGTTGCTGCTGTGCTGGAGCCACAACACTCAGGAGTAGTCCCTCCAGTCTGGTGAGGGGGGGATGTCTAGCCACCCCACCACCTGTGGCAAGCTGCTGCCTGTGGATATCTGACGCACGCTGATGGACATTTCTAATTAAATCACTGCAGTGATGGCGTACCTGCTCATATGTCCGATTATGTGTGCCTATGTCATTTACCCGATGGACCAGGTCTTGCCACAGTGCAGCCCTCTTCTGCTGGTTCTGGCTGGTGCGGGAAAACAGTACAGCGAAATCCCGCACCAGGCTCTGGTGTATCTCCTCCTCCTCTGCAGCGGAGTAGACTGGGTTCCGCTGGTGAACCATGGCCCTGAAAAGGAGAAGGGAAATATGTCAGCAATATCTGTCAGCAAACTATAGCACACATAATACACATAATACTTGACTGCAGTGATATAACTTAGGCACCATATATAGCATATGTCTGTCTATTGGGGGATACACATGTACATGACCAGATATCAGTGCTCATCCGACAACTGTGCAACAGTACCTGGCACACTCCATACAACAGAATAGTATACTGCAGCAGTCAACACACTGTTTCAGGTACAATACACAACCTCACACTGGGGGTTTGTATCAAGGTACTGTATGGGGAACATTATCAGCCCATGCACTGCACACAATGCACGTTACATAATTCACTGGTAATGCACACTACTCTTACTTGCCATAACCCTACGTACACCACAGTGACATACAGGGTAACACAGCACAACATATGGCAATGTAGTATGTGTTGATTGCAATACCTCACACACCTGTCTCTGGCCTCATACCAAGGACACACACTACCATGACAGACAGACAGTCATGGTGAGCAATCACACCAGTACACAACATGCACCCAGTCACAAGCACACTCATTCCACCTCACATATTCCGTTTGCAATGTGTTCATGGGTGTGCATTGTGTCCTAGGTAGGTAGTGTGCTTTTGGCCCTGGGCCTACAGCAGCATACTGTTATGCTACCCTGCCCCTTGTGACGCGTGTTATGATCGTACCTGCTCCTTACAAACAGTTAAACAGGGTGACTCATATGGCATATTACCTATCAGCACAACATTCCGCAGGGGTATGTCTGACATCTACTCATGGGGAGCCTTGCTTCTTAATTCTGTGTGGTCTACTACAGGGTATGTCATATCTGTGGGTAGGGTCCCATACCTCCACCATGTGCTCTATACTGCAGTGACAAGGACGACAGACATAGGTAATTTGTGTTGTGGATGTTGGAGGTATTAGCATGGTTGGTAGACAACTGTCATGGGTGTGACCGAACTATGTATATCCAGCAGTAGTAACCTCTATGTAGGTAGGTAGTCTGTGTGCGTTCTGTGGTGTTTGAGTGCATTGACACAGTTACTTGCATATGTCTGTGTCCTTCACCATATCTGTAGCTGTCATGGGAGGTACATACCGTGTAGGACATTGTGGGGTGTGGAGGGGTACAGTGACCTACATGTCCAAACCTGACACACCATGTCCGCTGACACATTCCATGTACAGGTATTACAGGACTAGTGTGCCACTGTGTATATCGATGTGGAGCCTATTGTACACTTGTTGACCCTGTTCCCCCCGACACATGCACTGGTGGGCAGGCATGTACATATGTGGTGGTTACTGGTGTCAGTGTTTTTGAATGGGGTATGGTACTCCAGTATCCACACTGGTGTTCACTCCATGCCTGTGACACCAGGCACCTGTTGCAAGACATCTGCACACATGTGCCTCACACAGTCTATATATGTATATATATATATATATATATATATATATATATATATATATATATATATATATATATATATATATATATATATATATATATATATTGACATATTTATATCTGTATATGGATATATATCTGTTTGTATATATGTATATATAATATGTATATATAGATGTAGATATATACATATAGATTTGGGGGGGAGGGGAGAGAGTGAGAGAGAGAGACACAGGGTGAGTGTGAGTGTGAGGGGGTGGGACAGAGAGTGAGAGATAGTCATATACAGACATATCTGTTGTCAGACAGATCTATCTGTATATGTATAAGTCTCTACAGATATCTATATATGTATGTGTGTATTACATATATCTGTACGTACATATTCTACCAATCTCGATGTCTGTGCAGTAAGTGAGAACCTGGTTCAAGGCTCCTGAGAGCACACCAGCGGTACCAGGCTATACCCCGTATCATGCGTTTTGGCCCCATGACTCGGGACAAAACAAAAAGGGAGGGGGTGTGTCCATATTCATGGAGGACACACACAACTCCAGGTTAGTGGCAACACATGAAGCATCACAGACCATCCAGGTGCAGATAACCGTAGGCAAACCTGCTATACAACTGGTAGCATGTTACAGACCACCCTCCCAATCTCAGGGACCACAGTCAGCCTTCCTGTAGACATTGGAGGATATGAATGTCCCACCACACACCATCATATTGGGATACTGCGACTACCCTAACATACACTGGGTGCATTATTCTACCCCAAACACCCTAGCACAAAGGTTCCCGGAATTCAGTATGTCAAATGCAATGGAACAGCTAGTCACCTCTCCCACAACAGGAGATAATATACTAGACCTGATCATCACAAACATGGGGACAATGTGCTACACACTGGAAGTATACCCCTCACTAGTCACATCTGACCACAGACTAATCCCCCTGGATATACATATCCCACCTCCCCCACAACATAAAAGACTACAGTGGGAAACCTCTCACATGCCGACTTTACACGTCTTATAACTGAGTTGGTATCCTTAATGCCCACTGGGCCAGTGTAATCCACTTCCCACAATGCAGACACCTTCACATATGCTTCTACAGACATCTCCAAGAATGCATGGATCATGCAATCACAAATGAAACCATAACCCTCTCCACCAAGGGCAGGTGTCCTGTCTGGTGGACCCCAGCATTGAACAAATTGTATAACAACAGAAGGTAGCTACTGCACGGCAGAGCATACTTCCATAGAGCTACGGCATCTCTCATCAGCAGTAGTAGAAAGATATGTTTTGTCGTACAAACATGCAAGGCCAACAATGAGAGGGACATCGCTATGGTCACTACAGATAACCACAAGGCCTTCCTCTGCTATGTTACACACTTGGGTGGGAACCCTCAGTTGTGTTCACAGTTAGTTCACAGTGACATACGCTACACTGAACACACAGATAATGCCAACAGTCTGGCAGACAGGTTCAGTGCAGGTTTCTCCCCTCCCTCACCCACACATGCGGAATTACTTATCCCAGCTGACTGTAACCTCCCTGTCATCTCAGATGTCCAGCTGGGAACCACCCTTAGCGGAGCTGTAAACACAGCATCAATGGGACCCAACGGTATTGCAGGTTGCATGCTACGTGAACTGCAAGAGGAGCTACACATCCACATTACATGCTATTCAGCCGTAGCCTTACTACAGCATTATGTACCTGGACACTGGCATACAGCAACAGTAGTCCCACTCCACACAGGAGGCACCTCTACAGACCTTGGTAACTACTGCCCTATAAGCTTAACCAGCCTGGTCTGCAACACTATGGAAAGGATCATTATGGTACCCATACACAGAGACATTGGGGACTTAGACACTTGATCCCACCCAGTTTGGCTTTGTAGAGGGCAGATCCTGCCTTATGAACCTGGTTGACCTTTTCAAATCAGTCACTAGAGCCATTGCTGAGGGCACAGCGGTCCATACAGCCTACCTGGACTTGGCTACGGCATTCGACACAATACCGCACTCTGCCATCATAGACATGATCAACAGCTGAAATGTAAATCCATATGTCACATGATGGGTTGCAAACCAGCTAACAGATAAAAAACCTATAGTCAACCTCACTGGTGCCATGTCAGATTCAGAGCCAGTCACATGTGGTGTCCCACAGGGCTCTGTCCTGGGACTGCTCATGTTCGGCATATCATTCTCAGATGTGGAAGCAGACATGGGAGGGTAGTGGCTGACAATGTTCAAAGATGACTGCATACTAGGCGCCATAGGTGATACACCTGCTGACACATACATCCTACTGACAGGCCTCACGGACACCAACAACTGGTGCCGGAGTCATGGCCTGACACTGCATGCCACGTAATGTATACTCATGCCCTTTTGGACGGACAAGGTACCTACATATTATCACATAGACAATAACCCACTGAGTACAGACAAAGTAATCGGAGACCTGGTGATACTGTGCAATGCTGACCTCTCATTTGACACCCACATTGCCAAAGTGGTTGGATGGACTTCCTACCTTGCCCAGCTTATCATGAAGGGATTCACATCCACATCAGAAGGGGTCATTGTACCCCTATACTCCTCCCTTATCAGGCCCATGACTGTGTACTATGCCCCATTTGGTATGTACCTCACCTGGCACTTGCAACAGCTAGGGGGACCCCATGATTACATCACCAGGAGGATCAAGGGTCTGCAACAACTGTCATATACTGCCAGACTAACGTAACTCATGCTCTATTCCATAGCATACTGCCTACGTAGGGGTGATCTGTGCCTGATGTAGTAGGCCATGTCCAATCTGGTAGTGATGGACATGTTCCACCTCATACAATCCAACTCCATCAGAAGCACGACAGCTACGGATTTAAACCTCAGCACACATATGAATAGGACATACTGTAGGGACAGATCCATCACTAAGAGGCTTCCCATACTGTGAAACAGGATCCCAGTTCATGTTAGGCAGAGACCCTCACTGACACTCTTCATATGCATTCTTGACAAGTGGATGGGAGATCATAGGTTTACAGCAGGGGTCTTCTCTGTGTCACTACTAGTCAGAGGCACAGTAAACTAATGCTATTATGTAGGGGGGGGGTCTTCACTGTGTCACTACTATACAGAGGTGCAAGTTTCTAAATCTATTCTATACACTGTCTGCAGATAGCCTAGTACTAAACTATGCCACTGTGAAACTATATATGTCTATGTATTTCTACATCCCTCTCTATCTATGTATACACATATGCATATTATATATATATATATATATATATATATATATATATATATATATATATATACATATCTCTATATACATACGTATACACATTTTATATATATATATATATATATATATATATATATATATATATATATATACTTCTTTTTAATTCCACATATGTATACACACAGTAACGTACTGCTGAACACCCATTACTGTACAACCTACTTGTACATTGCACTACAACCTACATTGCTATGTGCACATACATATGTATGTTGAGCCTTCAGTGACAGTTTCAGTATGTTCCCGTCCCTATGCACATCTTTATATGCATAGATACAGACCAATAACACATCTGGAGGGTTCACAGTATGTAGAGTATTCTAGTAGTACTTTACATTACCTGTGTTTGTTACAGCTGTTTGTGTAGGCTTGCAGTTGCTTGGCCTGCTGTCAGCCGCGTTGCTTTGTTGTTTCAGGGTTTTTTTTCTTTCTCTTTCTTTCTATCTTTCTTTCTTTCTTTCTTTCTTTCTTTCTTTCTTTCTTTCTTTTTTTTTTGTTTTCTCTCTCTCTCCCTCTCTCCCTCTACCTCCAGCGGGTGCAATGACAGTATTGCATGTGTGTACTGGGAGTACAGGATGCTTTTGTAGGTATCTGCACATGTCCATGTGATGGCCTCTGCACCAATTGTTAGCCAGCATTTACTAATTGCATGCAGCCTGTTGTGTAGTGATTGCAGTTCTCACTGTGATTACAGGACTATGCTATAAAAAGGTCTGTTAGGTAGGCGTAGCCCTTTTATATTATCAGGGTGGGGACCGTGCTGGTTTGCTGTGGACACTGTTCTGTGGGTGTAAGGGTTGGTATGTCTCTCATATTTCAGGCTGTGTTGTAGACACTGCAATGCATGTTGTTCTGTAAGCTGAGTATTCCTTCCTCCAGTGTCTTGTTCTCCGTGTGTATGTAAACTGACACCTACGACTAGTAATATTGTGTATATGGGTGTGTGTGCTTTCCTGTGGGGATTGTGGTGTAACTGGTATATAGCAGTGGCTCTTGCAATCTGTTGCTATGGCTTCAATATTTGGCCTTTACATTCACTCCTTGTATGCCTGCTAGGTGTCTTTCCTGTAATGTGTTGCTATGGCTTTCCTATTTTCCATTTACATTCACAGCTTGTAATGCTTGCTAAATCTGTTTGGCCAGCAATTCTCTATGTGTTTGTTGTGGTAGGGTGTTACTGCATGCAGTATGGTCTGGCCATGGTGTGGGCCTTGACACTTACAGGGGTATTTGATCATGCTGCTGAGCAGGCCTCAGATACTCTCCGGTGCATCTTTTATCAGCCTCATGGAATGGTACATGGCAGTGGGTTACTCCAATGACATATTCTGATACTCTGCAGTTGTGACTGTAGGTTATTTCAAGCATATGTATTAGTACACCATTTGTGCTGTGCAGGTGGTGCATACCTTCAGTCAGTCATAGTTACCATTGCATGTGTAGTTACACCTTTCTGCCTACTGTTAGTACATTTGACAGGGTGTCAGTGGGGCACAGTTGACATTTGTTTTCACATCAGTGACATCCCTGTAACTCAGTCACAGTTGCTATGTCTGAACTCTTAACTATTCAACTATGGCAGTGTTTATCCTGCTCTGAGTATTTGTGTGGCTTGCCAGATGCTACTGTGACATTATTACCTAGTAGCTACCAACTAGCATGACTGTTTCTCAGCACACAGTACTATTTTAGAAATCCACTAGATTTGACAGTAAATATACATGACATGCTTTGTGTACTAGACTTGCTATATTCCCTTTACAATAATTCCTACTATTTTATGATATATTTCTTTCAGCACAATGTTTTTGTATAGCACTCATGGCTTAGTGGTAAGTCATGCAGACTAGTGTTTCCAAGGTCCTGGGTTTGAGACTGAGGGAGGTATTTTATTTTGCTGCTGAGTAAACTACAGGCCTTGTCATTCAGAGTGACTAAGGCACTTTTAAGCAGTTGTAAGCGGGTTAGCGCTGGTTTGCGTGGAGGACACGCATGCGCACTGCCGCTTAACTTCGCACACACCCGCTTACTACTGCTTAAAAATGCTTACTCTCGCACACACCCGCGCTATTTTCTTTGAAAGAAAAGAAAATGGGGAGATAGGACAGTGGTGAAAAAGGGGTCACAGAGAGGGTAGGACAGTAGGAAAATAAGATCGGGTTTTGCAGGAGGGATGTAGGAAAGGCCCATAGCTGCCCATTTCTTCGTCAGCAACAGCTGTGCATATGTTTGTAATTTGGTGTGAAATTTGAAACCTTCCACCCCTGAGAGAGGTGTGAGGACAACAATAATATTTGTTGCACAGCCAATTGTAATTGCCAGTTTACATGTCCAGCAGACATGTGAGCAAAATGGGCAGCTATGTATGGGCGTGATTTTTTTGTGGGTACAGAGTGCCCTTTTTTTTTTTTTTTTTTTTCAGGTGAGAGTGGTATGTCAGGTACAGGAAGTCGGTATAGCTGGGGAGGTAGGTAGGGGAGGTTAACAGGCAAGACAAACAAGACGCATACAGGGGTGGTGTATGACACATGTGGGGGGGGTTACACAATTGACGGGGACGGATGTTTTGGATATCTCGAGCCCATGAGCCCACAGATGGCAACAGTGGAACTGAGATCCCCACCCATGGGCAGTTGCCACTGTGACTTCACTGCCCAGGACGGGGCTGTGCTGGGGGCTGTGTAGGCCAGGCAGCAGGCACGCCCATGAGTTGTGCCACCCATGCCTCAAGCTGGTGTAGGGGCCCAAGCACAGCGTGCAGGATCTCCCTACGCACCACAGTCCGGACACTACGGAGGGTGAGTGGATGTTCTCCTCCAGCCATGCTTGCAGAGGGGGGGGGCGAGCCCCATCCCCTGCAGCGCTTCCACCCGCAGGTGGCACAGGGCCACCGGAGGAGGGTCCAGCCTAGGCACTACTGCCAGGTGCACTCGCCAGCTGAGGAGGGAGAGGTGGGTCCGCTGGAACCCGCCTTCCCTGTCGTCCTATGTTTTGCATTATGTTATGACAGTTTGGATTAGTAACGTACAATACCATTCACAATTAGTTGTAACAGCATGCCTTAGTATTCCCATTAACCAAACACCCATAAATTCCAGCCATTGAACAGCAAGCATAACGCATGCATAATTTGAACAGCAATACACAATCCAACAACATGCAGGGTTGATTGATGGCAACAGGCCATCAGGTTTGGATGTATGAACAGGACACATGCATCAACGTACATGCAAATATGTACGAACCAACAGGACAAATGCCCAGGGGTGTTAATTGTGAATGCACATACCCATTTCACGTGGAATGGATTATTTGTGGTTATAGGGTAGGGTGAAGAAATATTTAATTAACAACTTCAAATACCTATACATATGCTGTACATTTCTACTAGCTGCAGATATATACACACTACAGGTCTGCCTACAGTTTCCTATGTGATAACTACTTCAGGTTGGTGATAGGAATGTTACTGCTGCATCAACATACATTTCATATTTATTCATACACATTCATATCTGGCTCTGTTCAGCTACATCATCCTGATACATTTGCTTTATATGGCTATAGACAACTGTGGATGTTTGGTATTTCAGACAACCATACTATCTGCATATTGCAGACTGAGAGCAACATATCCAGATTTTGGGACACACATTCCAGCTTCAGTACTTTTTTCAACACATGTTGCTGTTTGGTTCTGCCTGTCACATTCATTTCATTCTGTACTGACTGCAGTATACTTTATTCAGGAGTTATTACCACTTTATTGGTGGATTGATACCTCTTTCTCACACTCTCTCACTTGTTTTATTTTTACAATTCAGGATGGTACTTAATTCTAGGCTTTATTGACATGTTTTACCTTTAGTTCTAACAATCCTTTCCAACAGTCTCACTTCTGTCATGTTTCTGTATTTCAACAGAGATATATTTCACACATGTGTTTTACTCAGCTTCTGCAGCTGTACCTTTCAGCCTGCTGCAGGTTATGTACTATTATATTACAGATGGGACATCTTTATTTCAAACTTGTTTCATTTTTATGTTTGGATTACAGGCTGCATCACACTTTTGTAATCAAGCAATACTTGCAAACTCTCTTACACTGTTACTTGCACATTTTATTAATTAGTGACTACACTGCACTCTTTTGCTAACTGTCATACTTATATATTCATTTACAGTTACAGGGAGAGATTTACTGACCTGCCTGGTGGCGCAACCGCAGCAGCCTATCGCCATAGGCTCGACAGTTCACAGAAGGGACATCTGCAGCTGTAATATAAATGAAGTAATATTGGAATACACATCTCCATAATATCAGTTAGGTTAATTTCTTACATAAATAATTACATGTAACTTACTCGGTAGTGGGGCGTTGGGCATTTGCCGGGCCTCCTGGATCCAACGGTTCAGATGGTCCTGCTTCTGTCTCTTCAGGTCCGCATGGTGGTGATGGACCTGTTCACCAGTCCTTGGTATTCCTGTGGCACTGGTGAGATCATGTGCCAACCGGTCCCACACCTCAGCCCTATATGCTCCCCACAGGACCTGGCCCTGCATGAGTTGGGCCTCATGATCATGGACGAGGAGCCAAACCATATATTTGGACTCCTCAATGCCCCACCTCTGTGCTCGGAAGCAACTACCCTCTCCTACACCTGACATCCTGGCTGCAAGTCGGTTCTACAATCGGTTATGCTGTGTATTCCCACCTATGGGGCTTATATATGCCGTTTTTCCTGCACTTATCTGTGATTGGCCATTTTGGAATTGTATCAGCTTTACAAAACCTGCTTTGTCATGCTCCTCTTTCTATTCATTCCTATATATATGCTATTACTGCATTTCTAAGTGCAACTGTCATGGCTTAGTGGTTCAGTACTTTGACTATGGTGCATGGTATCCTGGGTTCGGACCTGCCCATTGCTTTTTATATTTTATGACTCTCTACACAGGCTAGGAGGTGTGTCTGTGTAAAGGCAGTTTTGGTACAGCTTGCTCAACGTTGCCCGCTGGTTATCTTGTTGGCGCGGTGCGCAGCTCCGTGCAAATGGGTCATGCTGGTTTACGCGTCGTTTGGCTGTCAACACGCATATTACGCTCAACTCAGCTATGGGCACACAGTTTCAGCGTGTTAAAACGCTGCTCAACCCCGGGCACTCATTTTACACCTGTTATACCACTGCTCACCTACGGGCACTCATTTTACACCTGTTAAAACACTGCTCACCTACGGGCACTCATTTTACACCTGTTAAAACACTGCTCACCTACGGGCAGATATACTCAACTTGTTAGGGTGTAGCTCAGCTATTGGCACATCTGACACTTTTTTTATTTTTTATTATCTCACATTTCTTCAAAATACATGGCCCATTTCATTACATTTTACATAAAATATAATTTTATATATGTACATATATGTCAGGGAATTGTTTTGTGCTTATTTCACTAAAAATAAAAATTGATGTTGTGGGAGCTCGAACCATGACTGCCTCCTCTTCAGCCAATGTCTCTACCACTACGCTATTGCTTCTTGGCTTACTTTGCATATTTAGTTCTTATATGCTTTTCCACTGACTGCTAACTGTGGCTAAGCGCCGGGCACGCCCACGCAAACGAGCGCACTCACGGGCAAACATCTTTACAACTTATAAAAAAAATATAAGATGTTCATTTATACATTTTATGTTCATAGTCTGTGGGGGCATGTGTTGTGTTGTGTTGTGTTTATTCACATTTACACGGACTCTGTCATGGGGGTTTACTTTCGGGACTTTTACTCTTCTGGGGGCGTGTCCGTTTGCAGGGCTCGCCCTACGGACACGCCCCCTACTGTCTTACATGGACCGTGTTAGCCTTAGGTGTGATTCAGCATGCCCTCATGCATATGCATGACATGCTGATGTCACACCGTTTAACTGCAGCCTCTGTGTAAGCCTTGTAACTCTTACATGGAGGCTTCATGAATCCTGCCCAATGTATTTATGTCATTATGGTCAGTGCTGAATGATTTATTTATTTTTAAGAAGTAATAACCAGGTAGGTTAGTTTGTCCTTAAACCCTTTCCATTCATTACCTGAGCCTAATTAAATGAACATAGCATACATTGCAAGTTTTGATGCATGAAAACAGTTATGACTCTATCATCATTAAATAATAATAATAATTCATTTTATAAGGATTCAATAGGAGCAGCATGATTTTGGATCCCATAACAATTAACTCATTGAGACTTAGGCATAAATGCTTCTACTATATGATAATAGTTTCTCATAAAATTATTGTTAGACCTCAAATGGTTGAGAACATACTACCCCAATAACGTGCAAACAGATATTGAAATAAGCATTTTTTTGCAGAGGGCAGGTCACTCTGTGCCTCCTATTTGGGGGCAGGTCCCTGCATCCCCCGCACCTCCTGAAGTTATATTTACTAACTCCTTATTCACTTAAATGTAGGGAGAAGAGAAGCAGTGCTCCCAGAGTGGTTAAATATTTATCTTACAGACTGCAATCCAATCATAGCTCTCAACTGTCAGACAGAAAATAGGAGCAAAGTGCCTTGAAAAGTAGGTACATTCAGCCAAACATCTGGACATCTATTTTGCATAACATCTGAATATCAAATAGCAGGGAACTCTTTCTTCTTCCAGTAGGAATATTGGACACTACAAAGAAACACATGCTTAAAAAACAAACTATGACAAAATGATGAAGAAATATATGCACATTTATCAAAGAGACAGTGTAAAAATCTATAGATTTTAATAAACTGTATTGTACAACTCTACCACACAAAGGTATTTATTTTTGCTTGTGAAACAGGGAAATGTAAATTGTGTGTTTTCTGTTTTTAAATTATCAATGGTACTACTATCTTGGTCATGTAGTATGGTGTCCTGTTTACCAGACAGCTTCAAAACCATGTGTGATGAGGGGGTTCAGAAAATTGTGTGAATGGGTAAATCAAGTCTGAAAATAGTGACATACCTCCAAAAACAGAAACATCATTTGCAGGGTTAAATCAAGCCTGAAAATAGGAATGCTCCTCCAAATTAGGGACAGTTGTGCGGTCTGAATCCAAATTAAATTTGCCCAGTTGTGCTGATGCAGTTAAAACCCATTCAGCTAGCTTCTGATTGTACTGTAGGGAAACCACAAAATCCAAATATCTGAAACAATAACAACAGTTTTATATGGTAAATAATTGAATTGAGAGTTCACATAATTGACAGTTTATGAAGCATTATTCTAGACATTAAAATGGGTTATGCACAGTGACTGTATGAAGGAGAGCTATACTGACTGAAAGGTGTTAAGGCAAAAATGCAAAATTATTTTTTGCATAAATATGTTTAAAGAAGTGACTGGAAGAAAACAAATTTAATATGTGTTGCAAAAACTTGATTTCCAGTATTTGACTCTAGCATTACTAATGACACAAAAGGACAATTAAAATTTGGTGGCATGTTTTAAAAAGAAAATTGGCTTTAACAACTGGTTGAATACCTGGTGTCATTCTACAGGGTCCAGTATGTGTTAACATGGGATGAAATGCTTGACAACTATCTATGCCTTGCCAGGGGTGTTCTGTTCCTTTCATTTCAAGGCTACTATTTATTAGCAAAAGCTTTTGCAGCCCAAACTGTGCCTTCTTTAGGCATGGTTCAGCTGATGAGTCTTCCAACCTAACTTTCAAAACAAACAACTATCGGACCAAGGTGGGTCTACTTAATGCCAGAAGTCTAAACAACAAACTGCTGAACCTTGAGATGCTTCTGCATTTGAAACACATCCATGCATGTGTTGTTAGAGAAACCTGATTGGAATGCCCAGGGAGTGCTCCCCCAATACCTGAGTTCTGTGCTTAGCAGTTATTTAGACCTGATGGAAATTATGGTGGCGTATTGATATTTGTTAGAGACAAATACCTCCAGATCCTCAAGTCAAAGTATATAGAGATTAAAATTGCACTAAATAAGATGAGATATCAGTCCATAATATGCTGCAGAATCCTCTCCTTGTCTCCAAAACAATCTCACAATATTCTTAAATATTCAGGTTGAACTCCCAATAAGTAGAAATGTATCCAAGGTTATTTTACCTACACAGTGATTAACTGAGAGACATCAACCACCAACTATAGGATATGTGCTAACATTCTTAGGTTTTATAAACAAAAAAATCCCTGGGCCAGATTGCTAAATAACCTGCAAGAGAACAGAATATACCTGACCTGATCTTAACAAACTTGGCATCTGTATGTACCATCCCCAAGATATCCCCCTCCCTGGTCAAGTCAGACCACAAGCTAGTAACTTTCTCCATCAGAATCTCCTAACCATATGAAAGGAATATCACAGAATTCAAGGACTTCAAACATACACATTTCCTACAAGTCAATAATGTAGTCAGTAAATCTGAGTATAACTATGTTACTTATAACATCAATACTGCAAAGAATTGTGCAAAAAGTTCGATTCACACCTAGACAAATGTATTAAAACTGGCAGTCCCAACTTGATCCATGTAAATGTGAAGATCTAAAAGCAAACTAACATGGTAGTACTCAAACATTTATAAACTATGCAGTAAAATGAAGAAACCCAAACATATGTAGCAAAACCAATAATCCCAAAATTAAGGAGAGGATCAACTGACTAAATGAGAAACAGAAAAAGGAAATAGGAAACACAAATGCATCCCATGAACTCAGACAAGCTACAGAAGCCTAAGACAACTGCAATTCCTTCTTCAGTTATGTCAGGAAAAAAGGAAATGGCACCCAATAGTGCTCAAAGCTTTTTCGTAATAGTACTAACTACTCTAATCCAAAAGATATTGACGACATACTGGCAAATGAATTTAGTGCCCAGAGACATCTATTCCAAACCCACTTATCCCTAATGGAATCAAGACACTAACATAATGAAAGAGCATATATTGAATATACTCTCCAAAATGAAGACTACTTTATTCAAGGGCCTGACAACATACCTGATTGCTTAATTAATATCACTAAGCAAGCATTGGTGGAACCGTTCTTCAACCTCTTTAACCTGAGTCTAGCAACTGGTTTGTCCCAACGGAGTGGTGCACAGCTGTTGTTCTAGAAGGAGATTACACGTGTCAATAGCTGTGTACTAAAAATGAGCTCAAACTCAAAGCCAAAAAGTGCAACATTGTAGCATTTGGCAAACATCCCTTAGCTCCAGCTTATAGCATAGGCAACACATTTCTTCATAATGAAGTGGTCATGAGAAACCTGGGCACTTGAGTGCATAGCTTCCTTACATTTGACCATCACATTTTGATAATGTTAGGAAACCCTTTTACTTTATAAAGCTCATAGAAAATAGTACCTCTTTCTGATCAACAGACGTCCTCACTTCCTTGGACTCCAAATTAGTTAAACCCATCATTTAGTACAGTGCCCTGTTTGTAATGTACCTTATTAATATGAAGCAATTGGAAAGGCCCCTGAAATTTGTAACTGAAGAGATTTTTGGCCTAAAAGATATGAACTACAAGGAAAGGCTGGATACTTTATCTGTATACTCATTTTCATGTACTCCTTTGGTTAACCCAAGTCTTACTTTTAGGGTTATAACACATTCAGTAGCCCAATAACTATTATACCTCAATAAATCAAATATTCCAGCTAATACTAAGACCAGAGATCTAAATCCACTCCAACAAATAAATAAGACAAGTACGAGAGATAGAGGATAGATTGTCACACAGTGTCAGTAAAACTTATTTGTACAGATTGCATAGATTTAGTAATTCTGGAGCAATATAGATTCCATAGGATGTAAATATACATGCTTACTTATGACTTTATGGCTGCATTATACGGTTATCAAAACATTGCTGGTTTAGAACCAGATTAGGTAAGACACTGAGGCTCAGACTTGCATGTGACATTTATTTTATTTTTTGTTTGACATTTGTTACAGGGAACTTCTGATTGCGACAATGTCTAATTTTCAGCAGAGGCCCAGGGAGACATAATATGGTTACAATTAAATAAAGTTGTTACAAAAACTAATACTGATGAACAACATATTAACTAAGTAAAAAAAATTACAACTTCAGTTCACATGGTGTGAACTTATATACATATAGTTCAAATATTTATATATATATATAGCTAGCTGAAAAAAGAACATTGCCCATAGTTAAAGAATTCACAAGCTGCATTTCATAGTGATGACATTAACCACGCTGAATATACTCTGTGGAAAAGAGATGGATAGGTAACATAGCCTGAGATACAAGCAGTTAAAATATTTTTAGTCCCTCTAGTTTTATGCACAGGCCATGCATACAAGAGGAGAAGTTGTGGATATCAATTAAAAAAGAATGGAAGGATTTTATCTAGGAGGGGAAGATGGCAAGGGTCAGGTGGGATGAGCTGATTCTTCCAATAGAACAAGGCAGACTAAGATTACCTGATTTGAAAGGGTATTTTAGAACAACACAGTTAAGGCTCTTCTACATAGCACAAACAAAAATTATAATCCAAAGTGGAAAGGGTTATTGATGATAGAGGGGAGAAGCTCAAGAAACAAGGAGAGACTGGGATTTTAGATGCAGAACCTTAAGGAGAATGACAATAATCATACAGAATATTATATTCATAAAGTAGCAGAAAATATTTTAAGAGCTAAGCCAGTACAGGAATGGAGAAATGAGATTCTGCTGATAGAGATGATGCAATTAGGGATACAGACAATAGACAAGAGTGGGGTTGGATTTTACTGGAGACAACTGGCAAAAGATCCAAGGTACTGGGAGCAAATAACTAGAAAGGGAAAGGTAATAGAAATGGAAGACATCTAGAATTTATTTGGACTGCAGGTAAAAGATTGCCTTCCTTAGCAAGGATTGATGTCAGAGTGTACGCAAACAGAAATAAATAATTAGGTACTAAACAAAATACCAGCACTGATAGAGTTTTTAATAGAATCTAGAACAGAAGCTGCTATTACAAATGAATAATTAGTAGAGCATATAATATTGTATGAGAACTATAAGAGTCAATCACAGGAGCTTAGAAAGGATTGGGAAGAGAAAGTGGATAAACAAGTCACAAAGAGACAATGGGGAATATATGTATATATCTCCCAAATATGCAACAATATCTAGAAGATTTAGGGTCTTTGGTTGGGAGTGTTTACATAAGTATTTTATACACCAAGTAGCTTCCAAAGAATTTTTCCTCAGGTAGACAACAAATGTTGGAGATGTGATGGGGCAGAAAGATATAACTGGAAACATATTTTCTGGGAGTGTAATGAGTTGACAGACTTTAAAGATTCCTTGCAGACTGCTCCATCAGGGATACTGGGTGAGCAGATTGGTATAACTAGGGAAATTATTTTTTTGAGCTATGATTCAGAATCAGAATTGCCCAGACATAGTAAGTTCTTGCTGAGTCTAATTATGGTGGCTGACAAAAAAGCATTTACTAGAAAATGGAAATCAAAGTCTAAACCAAATTTTAGAAGTCGTGAATACAGTAACAGAGATAAAACAACTGGAATTGGGATCTTTAGAAAAGGAAAGGAGCAAACTACAGAAGAAAAATAGGAATTGTTAGAACAATACATGCAGAGAAGGAACAAGGTTTTAAAGAAGGCAGATGTTGAATGAGCTATGTATTACTTAACTGACAATGACTGGATATTACAAATGATGTATAATGTTTTCAATTACAGTTGTTTCAATCTGTGATGTATAATATTTGTAACTAAAGTTGTATTAATATAGTTTGTTTTTCATTTATACAAATGTAAGATTGCCTATGTCATACATGATAATTTAATAAAGATGTTTTTGTTTATAAAAAATAGATGACATAGCTTAGGCAAAATTGTATTTGTCATTTGTCTAAGAAATAGATTGACTAAAGTTGGAGAGAAAGGATTAGTAAGAAGCATGATGGGGGTAGGGGGGGCTACTTCAGCCTGGGGTAGTGCAGCAACAGAGCCTTGTCTTAACTGAGTCTTTTAGTTGATGTTTGAAGTTGGAGAGGTTAGAGGTAGATCTAATTTGCAGAGGGATAAAATGTTATTTCTAAGCGTCAGGCTATGAGTACAGACTTTGTGTCTAAATTACACTGGAAAGATTATTAATTAGCAAGACATATTTAATACTCAGGGAAGTTCTGATCTCATGAGAGGTGATGCTAAGTTATTTTCACTGTAGAAAAGTATAAAAAAATTGCAGTTGTTATTTTAAAGAGAAATCTGCAGAAAGTACCCATAAGGAATAATACGCAGGAACAATATCCATATTGACATGTGAATGAAGTCTGCAAGTTGTACAAGCAAACAGTAGAAAAGGAAACATCTCATGGTGTTTGATAAGGTTAGTCTCCTCCCTGGTTATTCTGTATGATATAGTTAATTATATTATTTTAAATTTGCAAGATTATTGAATGCAAATTAGCTAACCTGTTATGTCTGAAGGTGTCACTGGCTGAATGACAGTAAACAATATGGAAAATTTTGTTGAAAATGTGATTGTAAAGGATCAGTATTTATAAGATTTGGGAGGAGTGACTGCAGTTGAAGCAATATCCTGTACATGTTAAGAAGTTGATTTGATTAAATGTTAAAGAAGTAACAATGGGTTTGGGGGGAGGTTAAAACTGACTTGTGGCATATATTAGAACTTTTTACATGATATCTAGTAAAACTAAAAGCTATCATTATTCATGATATAGTGTTCTTACAGGATCAAATGGTCATCCTGATGCCAATTAAGCAGCATTTTGCTGAAGGGTGAAATAGAATGGTGACTAGACAGAAAATGTGAAACAGAACACCAATTAAATACAACTGAGGATAAGGCATGTAGAACAAGTTCACTAGGCAGTTGAAAATGTATGTCAAATATGTGACTGAGTCAGAGAGAGAGAGAGATCATATGAGAAACAATATTACTTTAGTAGAGTTTGTGATTATGTACAAAAAACAGGTGTTGTGGCAATAATGGCAATCCCAGAAAAAAAATTACTGTGGCAAGTTGGACAATGTACATGGCTTGTAATTTTCTGGATACAGCTACCGGCAAAACAATACAGTTTATAGATGCTATTAGGTACTGCAAATTATGTAAACTGTAATACAAGTTGACTTTCTATGTGCTGCTTAAAGTTGCATTGGTGGAATGTAAATGTTTACTAATGCAGAATAAGCGATTGTTAAGTTAATGGAATTGCCAATATACTTGTTTCATGAACTGATGGAACCTGACTGAACAGAGATGTCAAATGTGGGAACTGCATGAGTTCAGTGGTGTGGAAGAGCAACAGGAGCAACAACAAGAGTCAAACAACAAAGACCAACTGGTTTTCATAAAACAAGAGAGGAAATGTCTCAAAGTGATTTATATCTTGGTTTAATTAAGAAGTGTTATGAAAAAACCTGTCTGTTAAATGTTCTCTTTTACAGCATACACCAGAATATTGCCCATTATGGACAATTATGGAGACATGACTTATATGTAGTAAGATGTAACTCTAACTATGGCACTTATACGACTTTTGTATTTGTAATAAATTATAATCAATAGATAAGGCCTCTTCATTTTTTACCTTGACATATTGGTTTTAGATGACATAAACATACTATGACATATGAAAAATATTGGTACAGCCCAAAAACTAAAAACATATATTTTCCTTATGATTGAAGAGATATTTTGATAGGTGTGTGATGTATAAGAAGACAGTGATCCTCTTCATTAGAAACCTCTGGGTTTTTTCTAGTTGCTTGATATGTCTACTGAAGTACATTCCAAGAGAGGCATTGTATTCAAAGACTGGCCTAATCAATTAAAATCATCCAGACATAAATAAGGAAGAAGGACCTCTTTAGGTCTGGATAATAGTCCCCTAACAATTATATGTACCAAGTAGAAAGACTTTACTCATGTCCCAAGGTCTATAACAACATTCTCATTTTGGAGAGGAGTATTGTCTATGTTGTGTGTTTTGGAAAAGGGCAATATACCACCCGTGACAATGTTACATTATTTTAGCATTCTAAGTTCATTATTTGTACATCAGGTATTTACAAGGGGTCTATACTACCACAGTAAAAACACAAATCAGCGAACGCCTATTTGCTGACCAATAAACAGTGAACGGCCACTACAGCAAGTTTTTTCCTAGAGGAAAAAATCTCTTGGCCATTGTTGTGAATTTGCTCTTTCCCTACTGTAGTACAATCTTAGAATTGATATATTTAGTTAGGGGGGTGTGGGGGGCAAAGACCTCACTTTTATAGGTTTGGAATACTGTCTCGTTTCTGCTTGACCAAGCAGATTTTTCTCCTATGAAAAAATTTGCTGAAGTGGCCATTCACAGAAATGATAGTTTGCGGCTTATTAGTTGGCGAACAGGCATTCGCTGACTTGTGTTTTTGATGTAATAATATAGAATCATTTATAAGGGTAAGTTCTTGTTAAAGTACTTGGGTATCAGAGGGTGATTTGGCAAAGACTTCCCAGTTCACAGTCATCCACAACTTTGGTTATTCAGAAGTCTTGGTTCATAGTTTAGAGATCAGAAAAGTAAATGAGAAACAGAAGAGATGCCAGCATGTAGCCTTGTTGGACACCACTGGTTAATCATGCTCTCTGATTGATGCTCCTGCTATGCACACCATATGAGTTCTGTCCTTTAGTCAATTTGTTGTGCATTTTACCACATATAGATCTATTTGTAACACATTTAGGTTACTAATGATGGGTGGTGGTGTCAAATTGTGGTTAGGAGTTAGCATAATGGTTAAAGTGTTTACCTCACAGACATAAGTACAGGATATGATTCTCATTTTTGGAAGGGGAACTGACTAGATTTAAAATGAACTAAAATGGCAGTTAGTCTAGTACTTAATAGCATAGCTAGGGAGAAGTGAGAGGGGTGACTGCCTTGGGTGCAAAGTGTTGGATGGGGCACAATCAGCCAATCCAGATCTCTCTTTAATGCAATACCTGCTTTGCATTTGTAGTCAAAACTCACAACTGAGCACCGTTGTGCTCCATGTGTGGTCTAAACTGAGAAACTACTTGCTACAAGCAGTTTACTGCAATTTAAATATAATAGAAAAAAAGAAAATTATTTTTTTCCCAGACTATAACATGATGGCTATGGTGCTCCTTGCAGGAAGGGTATAAACTGTGCATTTGTAGCAAGCAGTTTGCTACAGTTTAAAATAATTTATTTATTTATTTTTTTAACTAAAATATGAGTGTCATAGTGCTCCATGGAGGTAGTGCATTAACTGTGGCAACTGTTTGTTATATTTGTAACAAGCAGTTTGCTACAGTTTAAAAGAATTTATTTTTTTACTAAAACATGAGCACCATAGTGCTGTGTACAGGCAAGGTATAAAATGTAGCAATTGTTTGCTACAATTTAAAAAAATACATGTTTTCAATAAAAATGCAATAAAAGGGGGTAGGACACAGAAATGGGACAGGAATGGCTAGGATTGAGGAGGGCATGCCAGTAGATAGACAAGCTGTTTTTTTCCTCTTCAGTGGTAGAGCTCAGGGATGTGGGTATAACTCTATAGTCAAGCAGGTTTTTTGCTGCTCTTCAATGGAAGTGGATATAACTGAAATAACACAAGCACTAGGATTGGCTTATTACAGTGAAGTGTTTTTTTTTTTTTTTTTACTCTTGAATAGAAAAAACTTGAGGGCTATGTAGTGCATTACTCTTCATTGAAGAGCTGAGGGTCTAGGGTACTGGTTTGTGTTACCAGCACAGGGTGCTAGTTGAGCCAGCTACACTTCTACTAGTACTTACCTTTGAACCTAAATACTTTGGTCAGGTCAAGGTATGCCAGGTGTACAGCATGGCTGCTGTCATGCTGTCAACAGCTTTGGTTACTTTTTCAAAGAGGCTGACCAGATTCATTAGATAAAATCTACCAATTACAAAGCCAAACTGCTGTGGGTCTAGGTAGATGAGATTTTAATGTCATAATTTATCAGGTTGTTTATAATGTGTTTTCTGACTTTGCAAATAAGACTCATTAGGCTGATGGGTCTGTAGTTCCCAGGGTCAGTAGTGGAGCCACTCTTATAGATTGGCTAAAACATTGTTATATGACAAACTTCAGGAGCAAAGCCAGTGGCTAAAATTAGGTTAAGCAGTTTAAAGATCAATTGTAACATTTTTTTTTACTTTGTTTTTCTTTTTGATGTTTATTATAGTGATCCGCACATCTTATAAAGTGGGCTTTCTTATTTTAAAATGTGTAGCTTATACTTTAGTTTCTTTACTAAACCCATACTTATTAAGTTTAATAAACTCATTTTTGTTTCAGTTTTCTGTATGCTGAGCAACAGCCCAATTACTTCCCAATTTAATTTCATCCATCCCCACCTTCTGATGATGTATTAGGTGGAGATGTAGTTTTTAGTGGATTGATAAGTGTTCTGTCTTCTACAGCAGATTTTTTTACAAAGTAAACATAATGTAGCACAGTCAGTAACTCAATTAGACAATACATCAATAAATAAACAAAACTATATTCAATTAAAACGTAAAAGTAAGATGGAACAGGATAAGATTCTTAGTAAGGTATATGGTGCTTTACATATAATGTAGTAAGCAGCTGTCTATCACACTGTATTAAACAGCTGTCTATTATTGCTTTACTGTGTCTTCATCTTCAAAGATGCACAGACTTTTCCAAATATTTTATTTTCAGCACTAATTCCTTACAGTATAACATACAAACTCACTGTAGAGTAGGGGTGTGATTGAAGTCATTCACACATCTGTAGCATTAGCCTTAATATTCAAGTATTTTGTAATGATTTATTAGTTTTACTATGTTACATTCTATGTTAACTCTCTCAAATGCATGTCCCACACATACTAATTCCTTTCAAAGATGGGGTGCATTGATAACTATTGAATTTGCTGTCTCAAGTTTTTTTTTTAATATTCCTTCCTCTTTTGTATATGAAACATGGTCCCTCACCCCCAAGCTGTGATTCTTCTATAAAACATTGGAAAACTTTCCAATTTTCCTGGATAGAATTATTTTACAGTATGGATTTTTGGGCCACATTTTGAAACCATGGCCCTTTGAAATCCATGGTTCCCTGGTTCCCTTTACCGAGAAGGCAAGTAAACTTTGTGTTTCTTCCTAAAATAATTTCAGTTTGCATGTCTGGGGGGTACCTTCCTTGCAGTAACATACTAAGCAGTGTATCATCTACAGAAATAATCCTAGCTAACCTTACCAGCTGACCCTTTACTATACACTTTTTTGCTAGAAAAATGCAGATAGGAGTTAGGAAATTTAGGTTTATTGTACATGTTAGATGTAAAACTAAAAGACTCATAATTTTTGTCAGTCTGAATATCAAGGTAGTTGATAACATCCTTCCAATGCTTGTTTATGAATTTTAGAAAATACAAAGTATTCTGGATGTAATCTAAAAATTCATGTAATTTGTGGTCGTCTTTTCACAATAAATGATATCATCCAAATTTCTAAGGTACATACACAATTCAATAATAAGTACCAAAATTAGAAGCATAGGGGGAGTTAAAAATGAAATGCTGGTCTCAATACCATAATATCAAGATGGGAGCATTTTGGTTGTGCATCCTCACAGGGAGTGCACAAACCAGGATGTACTAATACAGGTAACAGCTTGCCCTGTACCTGTTCTGCAGGTACAAGTAATGGATTACATGACCAAATGCAATCAAATGGAGATGGTTTTCTGAGAATGACCAGCATTTTGACAGATTCTGTTTCACAGCAACCAACCCCAGAATTAAAAACTTGGTTGGAAACAAAGCCTTCATTTGTAGTTTCAAATGGTGCAATAGTTGAGACTTTTCATTTACAACTTAAGACATTTGAACAAAAATAGGTCAAATTCAAAAGTTTACAAGTAGATAAGTGTTATGTGAAAGGATGCATTACTTGGAAATGAGCATCAAAGGGGTAAGAATGTGGAAATACCTTAGTGACACAGCTGAGCGGTCAGACTTTCACCATGGACTGTTAGGTCTGTTTGATGGTTATGATTGCAGACTCACAAGACTCATTATAAAAGAGAACAAGAAAAAATGAATCTTTGCTTAATGAGATACACACTATTCAGAATTCTTTTTGTGCAGACTTATTTGATGTTAAAAGAGGGGGGAATATGACTAAGTATTTTATACTGTTGATAATAACATTAGGATAGAAACATGAAAAAAAATAGCATGTGATAAACATGTGATAAACAAGAATATCTATTATCCCATTCAAATTCATGTGCAACCAACTCTAATGGACCATACCGCATCACCCCCACCCTTCTTCTTTTCCCTGGATCCAGAATAGTTTCCACCATTATGGTGGTCAGAATGCTTGTCCAGCAGGGACAGACAGTGTGTTCAGCGAGTTCAGCAACCACCTCTCAGTACCTAGTGGCAGAGCAACCATCTGCTGGGTCAGGGCAGGGTGAGAGGAAGGGAGAAGAAATATTGAATTTGAACTTTGATGCTACCTAGGACATTTCTGTTAACATTCATGACATGAGTTTTTCAAAAATGGTTGTCATATTTTTAATTACAGTTGTTTGGACTTGAGCAATCAAGACTTTGTGCTCTTTAAGAGAGGTTTTACCTTTGTGCCACCTACTGGTTTGGATGTGGCTGACTTAATTCTTTATCATAAGTTATATACCAGGAAAACTAACCTTGCTGTGTTATTTAATAGTTGGACTTATGCTTTAAAGAACTTACATTTTAGAACAAAAAGTATTTTAAGCCCCTCTACATCCTACAGTTGCTCTGTTTGAAAAGATGTGTGAGAGAGACATCCTCAAGCTTGCAAAAATAGGTAAATCATTGAATTGTTGCTGTAATTTTACTAATGATAAAAATGCATTACTCACTGATATAATCATTGACAGTAGCACTGGAATTATGATAACCAGACAAGGGAGGTGTACTGGTCTGAATGAATAGCATTGATTACTCCACCAGTATGTCTGATAGGTTAAACAAACATGAGTGATATTGTAGAGTATCGAGAAATGAGATTAATATTGCTCATTGCAAAACTGCCCTTTTATTATTGGATATGGCTGAACAACTAACCAGAATCCCTGAACTTTACAGACTTTTGAAGGATGATTCTCCCATTATGCCAGTGATATTTGGAATTCCCAAGGAAGTCCACAAGAATCTGTTAAATCCACCACTTTGTCCCATTGTGACTGCATCCGGTTCTATAACCCACCCTCTAACTGCACATATGGACACATTAGCTAAGGAATGTTATTTAAAATATCCCTATATGGTGAAAGATTCATGTGATTCTCATAAGTGCAATAATAGAGACTTGTTTAGCATTTATTACAAAAGACATTGTGGACCATTCCTCAGTTATTCCACATTCAATTAGCCTGGAATAGTTCAAAGACGCTTTGCTCAAATGTGACTTTTTAACGAGCAATGACATCAATGCTTTAGTTATATTCATGGAAATAGTTTTAACCAACAATTTTATTTATTTTTTAAAATAATTTTTCCAGTAAACTAGTGGAGTGGTTTGGAGGTGGTTTGTGCCCCCATATGCAAACTTGATAATGTGGTATTGGGAGCATTTCATTTTTAACTCAATCTAAGCTTTCAGTCTTAGTATTTGGCTTCGATTTTTGGATGATATATTTTTTTATTGTGAAAAGACAATAACCACAAATTAAGTGAATTTTTGGATTACATTCTGAACAATGTGAGTTTTCCAAAATTCACCCACAAGCACTTGAAGGATGGTATCAACTACTCTGAAGTTTAGATTGAGAAAAATTATGGGACTTGTACAAAAAGTAGATGGGTAGCCAATTGGATCACTGACAGAACACATACTGTCAAAGTTGGCTACTCCACCTGTAGCAGTAGACTAGTCACCAGTGGTGTACCACAAGGATCTGTGCTGGGCCTTTTCTGCTTGGAATCTATTTCTCAGAAGTCCATGCTAACATAGACAGCCAATGGCTAACCAGGTTCACTGATGATTGCAAACTGGGTACAATCATTGAGTCCCAGTGATGTTAACATACTGCCGATGAGGCTAATGCAGACAAATGATTGGTTCCAAAGCCACAGATTAAAGCTAAATGCAAATAAATACATTGTTATTCCCTTTGGAAAAGCATACTTTTCTGCTAATTACAATATTGACAGCACCCCTTAAGTTCAAACCCAGTAGTGTGAGATTTGGGTACACAGGTTGATAGCAACCTAAACTTTGACCACCAAGTTACCACAGTGGTAAGGAAAGCCTTCTATGTTACACATCTCATAAGCAAAGGTATTTAATTGGTCTAAGGATGTTATAACTCCACTGTACTCGATGTTCATCAGACCATTAATTGAGTACAATGATCCCTTTTGCATGCACCTCACCGGACACCTGCAACAGCTGAAGAGACCCAGAGGTTTCTCACCAAGAAAATACAGGGCCTCCAAACCATGACCTATATGGAAAGACTGAAAGCACTGTCACTGTATTCTGTGTCCTACAGGCTGCTGAGAGGAGACTTGTGCCTGGCCTAGGGAGCTGTCTCTGACATTGCCCTAATGGAAAAGCTTCACATCTGCAAATCAAATGCCACAAGAGTCACTTGCTCTAGGGATCCTAACCTAGCCTGTGACGTAAAAAGAACATGCTGGAGAGACAGGTACATCTCCCACAGAGTGCTGCTCCTCTGGAATAAACTCCCAGTTCACATGAAGCAGAGCTCCTCCCTGATTCTATTCAAATGCAACCTAGATAAATGGATAGGTGACTGCAAATTCACTCCTGGGTTGGTGCCCATGCCCCTCATGGAGAGGAGTTGTAGGTGTTGACCATAGACTGACACTCTGAATTTCACCCATGTAACCAACTGGGGCAACTCAGGATTAATGTGGCTAGGCTTGTAAGGGTTCTAGGGCCATTAACCTAGTAACCTCCTATGAACCTATGAATATCTACCACAAACCTACATTGTTTAACACCTACCTGCAACTACCCTAAGTTTTCATCAGCACAAAAAGTTTTTATTTACTACTCTTAAATAGGTTCCCTGCAGCCCTCATGGAAGCCCATGGGAGTTACAAATTTAAAAAGGTAAACTCATCCGGAAAATTCTGCTGAATGCTGGTGAAGCTCCAGGTTTTAATGAAGCTATATCCATTAGAAGCATTTTTAAATGCATACTTAAAAGTTATGAATATGGATTTATTACAAATATTCAGGGATGAATTTGCAAACACGTGTTTATCTATTAGTTGTCCTGGTTACAAGTATTCATGTCATTTAACGTTATTTACGTATTGTATAGATCTGGTACTGTTCCATTTTTCTGCACTTACACTTCAAAATCAGCATGTTTCAGCTGATCATGTGATGTGTGCTTCAGTATATAAATAAAAAAATGTTTTACTTGTATTGTTCTGGTGAAATCCCTATTCAGGATTGATGAATGCTTAACATCTTTTTTATTAAATTTGTGATAATTATTCCTTTGTAGTTCTTGTTGTCAACTTAGTGCCATAGCATTTTGTATTGGAGCAATGTAGTCATAGTTAAAATATTAATATTAAACTCGTAGACTTCATGGTACCAAATTTATTCATAGTTAAATAATAAATATGCTGTTAATATTCTGAAGAACAAATAATCACATCCAAAGAACATGTTTCAAAAGAGGATGTTCCTTCTTACTGCAATCAATTTCTTTAATTCCTTCCTTTACACCATACTACTCTGGTTAGTGGGTAGTTACTAGGTTTTTGCCCAGAGGACCATTGAGGAGCCTAGTCCAAATTTCCAGTTGCCCCAAAGTACTGGCTGGTTAAGTGACTTGCTGAAGGACAGAGCATGGCATAAATATGAGGCAAAATCAGAGATATTTTACAAAACTGGCGACAGATAAGAGCAGACTGCTCAAAATCACTTAAAAAGTTAACAAAACAACAGGTTTTGTATCAACATTTGTTTTATGAATCACATAACTATAAAACTCTATCACTGACATTGACAGACTGTAATCTTCAGTGGTTCACCACAAAAAAAGCATTAAAGGAAGCATAACAGTTGGTGTGGAAGATTAGGACTTTTATCTGTTATAGCTAAGGTATAGGGTTTGATTCTGTCCTCAGCAAGTCACTTAACTAGACAGCCCCCACCAATTAGGGCATTTCTGTCACACAGACACACATACATACACACACACACACACACACACATACACACAAGCACATACACACACACACACACACACACACACACACACACACACACACACACACACACACACACACATCTCATTGGTAATCCAGTGCTGTAACACTAATCTAGGACTATGTATTTCCTATTTCTGCCATCGTTTGAAAGAAATCACTTGCTAGTGTGTAATGCCGATGCATCTCCAAACTGTACTTTCACATCTCACTTGGCTGCATGTGTTCCAGTCTTACATGCATTCACTCTAAGCAGGAAATCAAAAGAGCAAAATGGAATGATGCTGCGAAAGGTCTCCAGGCTGAAATTTCAAATCTCACTTGCCAATAGTATGTATGTGCTCCACACATGTTACGCATGAAAATCAAAACAGACTTTTAGGTATTCATAGGTTCATAGATAGGTAGGTACTAGGCTATCGGCCCTGGGGCCTATACAAGCCCAGCCAAAAAGGTACCCTGGCTTTTGCCACCCAAGAAAATTATTTTCCAGTGCCACTGTTGAGCAGAGCCACAGAGGTGATCCCCAGAGTGAATTTCCTATCTCCCATCCAATCATCAAGATTTTTCTTGAAGAGTGCTAATGAGGAGCTTTGTTTGATATAGATAGGTAGTTTATTCCAGAGTATGGGAAGTCTCTGGGACAGGAATCTATCCCTCCAGCATGTTCTGCTTATTGTGGTGACAAGGTTTAGGTCACTAGAGCGTGTAGCTCAGAGGGACTGGGATTTCTTTAAGTGGAGCATATCCAACAGCTCTGGGTTTGACATAGCTTTGTATGTTAAGCAGAGATCACCTCTGAGTAGGCAATATATGATGGAGTAAAGCTGGAGTTTTTTTAGATGGTCTGCGTAGGGCATCTGTTTGAGGCCAGCAATCCTCTTTGTGAGGTATTTCTGCGGCCTTTTTAGTTGTTTTAGATGTCTTGTGAGGTACATACCAAAAGAGACGTTGTACTCTATAATGGGTCTAATGAGTGATGAGTAGAGGGGAACAATGACCTCTTTTTTTCTGGATGAGAAACCTTTTGTGATGAGGTGTGCCACATAGAAGGATTTCCTGACTACTGTGGCAATGTGATTATCAAAGGAGAGACTACTGTCCACCTGTGCCCCAAGGTCTCTTAAAACACTTTCAGTGTTAAGTATACTACCACCTATGTTGTAGTTCATGCGTGCAGAGTTTTTACCAAAGGGGATGACAATGCACTTTTTGGCATTGAGCTTGAGGCCATGGCTTTGACACCAGGCATCTGTCTCAGTGAGGCTGTTTTGTAGGATGTCCACATCGTTAGGAGTTTCGATTATGGCTCTTAGTTTGCAGTCATCTGTGAACTTTGTTAGCCAAGGATCTTCTGTGTTAGCCTGTACTTCAGAGAAGTAGATATCAAACAGGAGAGGACCCAGGACTGAACTCTGTAGTACTCCACTTGTCACTGGTCTGAAGTCGGATTTGGAATATGCTACTTTCACAGTGTGGGTTCTGTCAGTGAGCCAGTTGGCAACCCATCTTGTGACATAGGGATTTATACCTAGTTTAGTGAGTTTAGCTATAATTCCAGAGTGGGGGATGGTGTTGAAAGCCTTGGCAAGATATAGAGTGGCTGTGTGAGCCACCTTACTCTTGTCTATGGCTTTGGTGACTACTTCAAAGAAGTCTATCAGGTTTTTAAAACTTGCAGTGCCACCTAGCCAGCACCAGACCCTAGATAGCTGCCTATGTCGCCTTGTGCTGGATCTGGCCCTGCCACAGAGGAAGTATTTTTAGCCTTAGAGAGTATGTTTAGTACATGTTCTTCAGTGATTATAAGGATTCTGAGAGCTTCAGCTATTGATGGGCTTGGATAGTTGTTTCTGGAGTAAAATTTGCACTTAATTTGTTTCCTAGTAAGGTTGTGATGTCCACTGGGTTAGAATATGTTGTTCTTTTATGAGTAAGTTCAGAACAATGTTCCATGCTATTTCTAAGTTTCCTAACATAGCTAATGAAAGATTTGTGGTTGTATTTAGCTTGAGATGCCAACCTAATTTCATGAGCTGTCTTAGTAGTTCTAATCATACTTTCCAGGATTTTAGTCAGTTTTATTATGTTTAACCTAAATTTGAGGGTCTTTCAATTTATTGTATATTTTAAGTTATTTTTTTCTTTTATTGTGATGATTATTTATGTTGGTGGACCACCAGTGTGGTTTGCTTTTAAGTCTTCCATTATATTTAGATCTGGTTGGGAACATCAGTTTTATACAATTATCTAAGTGAGTATAGATCTTCATTGTGAAGTTACTTGCTGTGTCAACGTCTAGGCTTATGCTGCTCTGAGTGAATTTTGAAACTTCATAGAATTTGATGATATTTGTACTTTGAAATCTTTGAATTCAAGAATATTGGTATCGACTGGTTCAGAGATTTAAAGGTGAAGGTCACTAGTTTATGAATAAACTTAACCAGAGAAGAAGATCATCATCTTCTTTCGGCTGTTCCCATTAGGGGTCACCACAGCGGATCACCTGTTTCTATTTCTTCCTGTCCTCTGCGTCTTGCTCTGTCACACCAACCACCTGCATAAACCTTATCTTAGGCCTTCCTCTTTTTCTGTTACCTGGTAGCTTCATCCTTAGCATCTTTTTCCCAATATACTTAGCATCCCTCCACAGCACATGTCCAAACCAACGTAATCTCACCTCTCTGGCTTTGTCTCCAAACCTTCCAACCTGGGCTGACCCTCTAATATACTTATTCCTGATCCTGTCCACCCTCATAACACCCAGTGCAAATCTTAACATCTTTAACTCTGCTACATCCAGCTCTAACTCCTGCCTTTTTGTCAATGCCACTGAAGAAGATACCAAAGGAATACTGCATGAAGAAGTTGTATTCCTAAGGAGCAGGTCAAGAATAATATATCCTCTGGTGGGTTCATCAACAATTTGATCCAGGGAGCTTTGGTTAATTAAATCTAGGAACTTTTGAGTGTATCCTACATTTGAGCTATAGGTGCTCCAGTGTATTGATGGGTAGTTAAAGTCCTCCAGAGTGATGGAGTTGATGGAGTTCATCGTGTACTTTTATGAACATTATATGGTTTTCAGAGGACATAGAGGGTGCCCTATAACAGGCTATGAACTGATAGCTGGTCTTATTTAGTGTGATTTGTGTGTCTCTGGGAATCTGTCTAGAGGTTATGTGGTCCTTAACAAATATGAATATGCCACCACAGCTGCATAAGGCCTGAAGACTTGCTAGACACCAAAAACAGATATGAAGGGAATGTTTTTGAAGATTTAAAACAAGGTTTAGTAATTAGACAGATATGGATGTGTTTCAGGTACAGGAGAGTTTTAAGGCTGGGTGTCTTGCTACTGAGACTTCTGACACTGAGCAGTATCACGTTGATGTGACCTTATTTTGGGCTTGATGTTAGTTATGTAGAGATATCCATCTGCTGCACTCTGCCTAAAAGTCAGCACTATGAGGGCAAGAGAAAGAGAGGTGAAAACCAATGTTTGCAAAACACAACTTCTCCTGTTGTTGATAAAAATATGCCTGACCTGTGTATAAGCTAAAGGGTCTAAAAACATCTTAACTGCTTGTATCTTACTATCCATATCCATATAACAGAGCTTCCAGTTTCTCAGTTTTTGTATTATCTTTTGTTTAGCATCTTCCCACATATCTTTAGCTGCCACACTGGTATTATTTTTAATCCATACTCCTAAGTACTTCATTTTATCATGTCCCTATAAATATGGATATTGCTGAACCAATTCTTGTGTGAGTACACAGTTTACTGCTATTCCCTTTGTTTAGCTTCATTAATTTTATATCTTGAAAAGAGTTGAAACTGTCTCAAAATGACCTACAATACTGTAATATCCTTTTCTTGTTTTGTCAGGTGTAAAAATAATATCATCTGCAAAAGGAACCAGCTTTTCCTGACTACCATACCTATTATATCCTTGAATTGCAGAGTCCCTTATTTTCTTTGCCAGTGGTTCTAAATAGAATGCAAATAACAAAGGGGAAAGAGGACACCCCTGCCTGGTTCCTCTGCTTAAGCAGAAATTATCAGAGAAGACCCCACCAACTTTAATTTTTGCCTCCGATCCCTCATATATCCCCTAATCAACCTTATAATTTTATCAGAGAATGTAAATGTTTCAATTGCCCTGCTCATAAAGTCAAAGCCATCACTGTCAAATGTTTTCTCTGTATTAAGACCCATTAACAACAGTGGTATTTTCTAACATTCTGCTTTCCTCTGGATCATCACTGTTCTGTTAATGTTGTCAAATGTTTGCCTCTCCTCCACAAAATCACATTGATCCAGTTTTTTAGCCATTATAGACATAAATACTTTATAATCATGGTTTACTATTGAAATGGGCCTGTATGAAGCTGGATCTGATGGATCATTACCCTATTAGGTATTACAGCTACCACTGTTTTCTTCCAGGATGATGGTACTTCTGCTTCTCTTAAAATACTGTTTAAAAAACCTTCCATATCTTTATCAGTTTCTCCCTCCTAGCTTCCAAACTTCAACAGGAATATCATCTGTTCCTAAATACTTTCCTGTAGGTTGGTTATACATCACCATTTCTATCTCATCTTCCCCTATCCTGTTATTAGTTTTATTGTTGTTAATCATAAGATTGTTAGATGACACCCAGTCACATAGATTAGAGAAGGATTATCACAACAGAGTTTGTAGGCAAGCTATGCATTTATTAACCTGCATAATAATAATAAGAAGAATATTGTCTGTTTATAGAGTGATATTTAAAGTGAGCAGGTCTTCTGGGCAGTTGTTAATAAAGAAAAAAATTGTAATGGTATAAAACTGAGTCTTGAATGACTCCAGTACTCAATGTGCCAAAAGTGGATAGTTGGATATATAATGGACAGTCTTATTTCTAAGGTAGCTTTTGACCAGGAAATTGCATTTTGGCCAGAGTTAAACTTTTCCAGTCTGGTGAGAAGCAGGTTGTGATTCACAATTTCAAAACCCTAGACATATCTATAAATATTCCAGCAGTAGTGAGTCCTTCATTGATATTTCTATATGTGGAGTTTGTAGCAGAAAGAGGAGTTGTAATAGTACTAAAGTCATTAATGAAACCACATTGCTTGTTAGATAGGAGACCATAACTAAATATGTGTTGGACTGCATATCTGCATAGGACTTGTTTTTCCTAAGTTTAGCTAACAGACAAAGTATATAGATGGGAAGAAAGTCCTTAAAAGTTTTAGGGGAGGAAACTTTAGGAAGAGGGATGATGTTAGAATGATTACAAGATAGTGGAAATATTCCATTAGTAAGATAAAATGCATATATAGAGGTCAATGGTTTGGCAAAAAATTTTGCTGTTTTGCTAAGGAAGACTTTTAGAAAGGAGTGTTTCAAGTTTTAGCAGCGTATTGATTTCTTTTAAAGAGATATCATTGAAGCAGAAACCTGTAGCATACTCAGCAAAATGGTAAATTTGAGCTTGAGGGTTTAGTGAATAATGGGTGAGGGTGATTTGTATGCATAAATGAATTGGTGATGTCTTAAATGGAAGAGATAAGAAAGGATTTATATTTATTTGCTCTTTTTGTGTTAGATGTATGAGTTGGACTGCTGGTAGACTTAGTACAATTAGAAGCTTCAAAACAAAAACTCCAATGCGCAGTCCAGTATCAATAAAGGCTTTCCTCCGTAGTAGAAATGTAATTCCTTCAATAATCCACCGCAGTTCAGCAAAAATTACAAATTTTAATGAAAAAACAATAAAAGAAAGTAAAAAGCAACCAGATTGAGCGTTTTCATCTCCTCCACGGAGACTTCATCAGAATCTATGTTTTTCTATTCACCCTCAGTTTAAATAATGGTTCCAATTGTTTAATTAGTTACTTAGATTTGAAATCCTATAGGCTGGCCATAAATTAATACAAATTTTAACTCTTTCTTGCATGAAACCTTTCCAAAAAAGAGGTTGTTAAAGAAGTTATAGAAAGATACATTGTTTAAAACTTATCCAAAACAGTACAATAGGAAAAACAGGACTTCCATCAGAAACTTATTTTGTTAAAAAACAGTAGAACAAATGTTGTACACAATCTTGTAAATGAGATATGTCAACCTTAAATAGTTATAAAGTTTGTAATATGTATAAAATACTGAGCTAAAGGCTCATTGTTGTTCCATTAAGTGTTCATATTAAAAAAAATCTTATTAGAAAATTCTTATTAAAAATGTTATTATACAAGTTAATTTTAAAAAATAAAAAATGATGTAGTATATAAATATTCTAATAAAATATATTGTAAATACATATATTATACCATAAAATAGAATAACATGAAGTAAAATGAAATAAAATGTTATGTAAGATAAAATGAAATAAAATGTTGTGTAAGATAAAATGGTGACCTTAGTGGTGCCTCTTGGGGTCCTCTGACAAGATCTTGAGTGCAGGGTTGATGGATATGTGGTCATTTAATCCATTATTCCCACATGCATCCAGTCTTAACTGCCAGATCATTTCCCTAAATTCAATTTTAGTTTCCCAGTCCCCTCCTCTCTCATGCTTACCCACTTCTTCCAATATCCAAAATTTAAAACCAGCCTCCTTACACGTTCTGGTGTGTCTAAAGAGTGCATTTGTGTCATTCATCTTAGTAATGTCTCTATTATATTCATATATGCGGACCCTTAAATTACGTTCGGTTTTTCCAATATAATATTTCCAACACTTCTTACAATAACACAAATACACCACCCCTTTTGTGTAACAACTATAATATTTATTTCCCATCAACCGCCTATTTAGAGTGGGGAGGTCAAGATCTTTAGTCCCTGCTATAAATGAACATTGTGCACATCTACCACATTTGAATGTGCCATATTTAGTGCATGTTCCCCCTTTCTCTTTTGTGTTGTTTTTCTTTTCCTCAAATATATTTTTTAAGTTCTTATTTTTCCTAAAAGTGTATCTGGGTGTTTGCTTAAACACATCTACTTTGGTGGGCATTCTACTGAACATTCCCCAGATCTCATTTATGCATCTCTTTATCCATCCCACACCATTAAAGTGTGTCAAAATTAAATAGGGCAGGCTCTTTTCTTTATCTTTGTTGTTACTATTTATTTCATCTACTTCGACACCCCCAGCATTGGTCAGTAATGGTTTATATACCGTATCCCATTTATTCAGTACAAACTCCTTGTTTTTCGCAATCATGTGGTCTGGGTATCCTCTCTCCTTAAACATGTTTTGGAGGCTCTCCATTTCCTGTATTAGGTCAATTCTATCAGATGTCATCCTGACCGCTCTAATCATTTGACCTTTTATTATATTCACTTTAGAATGGTAGGGTGGTCGTCAGAAATGTAGATAGGAATTAGAAAAACAATCCTTCCTATATATTCTAGATTTATATTTGTTTTTAATATGATCCTTTATTATTTTTACATCTAGGTAAAGTGTTTCATCTGTATTTATTTCGAATGTAAATTTAAGGAATTCTATACTATTATTCATATAGTCAATGAACTCTGTTATTTTTTCTTTGCTTCCATCCCATAGAATGAAAATATCATCCAAAAATCTATAATACCCGCTGATGAATGTGTAAAAAATTGAGTTGAAAATAAATTGTCTTTCCCAAAATAACATAATAATATTTGAGTAAATGGGTGCACAGGCTGACCCCATAGCCACACCATCTATCTGATGGTATATGTCACCTTGAAAGTAAATATAATTATATTCCAGCACAAGTTCCATATTCTCTAAAACCAATTTAAAATCATCCGGTGTTAACATTTTCATTTCCACTAACATTTTTTCAAACCAATCAAGCCCTGTATTGTGTGGAATAATTGAAAATAAATCTTTTACATCAACAGTCACAAAAATTGTGCTTTCCTTGTAGGGTTTGGACCCAATCTTGGTAAGAAAGTCCCAAGAATCAATTAAAATGTGGGGGTATTTTTTGTAAAATTCCTTTAGTTTAAAATCTACGAAAATTGCCAGAGGTTGTGTCTTAGATCCTTGTGAGGATACTATAGGTTTTAGGGGTGGGTTTTCCCTGTCTTTGTGTATTTTTGGTATACCAAAAATAACTGGAATAACCGGTTTTGATACTTTCAGAAAATTATACAGTTCTTTGTCTATAAGTCCTTGTAATAAGTTGTCTTCCAAAATCATATCTATTTTCCTGTATGAGATGTTTACCTCATTTCTATATACTAAAGTGTACCAGTTATCTTTGTCTAATATATCACATATTCTCTTGGTATAGTCCCATGTGTCCATTAGGACTACCCCCCCACCCTTATCTGGCTTTATAATCCATAAATTAACATTGTCCCTTAGTTCTTCTAAAATGTATGTTTCGTCTTTAGTTAAATTATCTATTGCTGTTACTTGCTTGTTGTACCCATCTCTTATTGTACCTGTAACACATTTTTCAAAATTTAAAATATCATGATGTAAGGGAGGGTTAAAAGTACTAGCTTTCTTAAGACTACTTCTGTTGCTATTGTTATTCCTTTCCTGGAACATATGGAATTATTTAAACTGAGGGTGAGTGGAAAAATGTAGATTCTGATGAAGTCTCCGTGGAGGAGATGAAAGCACTCAATCTGGTTGCTTTTTGCTGTCTTTTATTGTTTTTTCATTAAAATTTGTAATTTTTGCTGGACTGCGGTGGATTATTGAAGGAATTACATTTCTACTATGGAGGAAAGCCTTTATTGATACTGGACTGCGCATTGGAGTTTTTGTTTTGTGGTTTTGTGTGATTTTGGGTTACTAGTTACTGATTTTTGGCGTTATTCTGGTATCGAGGATTCCCCATTGGAATGGAGAACAATTAGAAGCTTGTCCAGAAAGCTGTTTGGATTCATTCCAAAATTGCTTTGGAATTCTAGAGGCTGACATTTGTTTGGTACATAGATAGATGTAGTGCCTTAGTAGAGTTTGTCCTTGATTAGGTGCTGGCATAGTGGGGAAAATGTATAATCTGGGAATGGATGACCTATGCAATTTTGAGGAGTAGGTTTTATTGATTTGAAAGACTGGTATGATTGACCTAAATCACACAAGCCTGGAGAAGAGGCCAAAATAAAGGATTTAAAGTGAGGATGTTTTGTATAATGGGAGGCAGTGATGTATGGAGGTGGTGGTGATATGTTTTTATCTGCCTAAAATCAATAGGTACAAAAGACAGAGGGCTATGATGATGCTAGATAGAATCACCTGATACATGAAAGCATCATAACACAGGGGTTTTATTAGCAAAGAACAAGAAGCAAATTGGTTAAGATAGATATATTAATATAACTGTCTTGATATTACATCTGATGAAATAAATTAGGAAAAGTGGAAAAGTGAAGGGATGGTGCAAATTAATAAGACATCTCTATCTCTTTTGGTAAAATGTATGCATTCTGTGCTGCATGTTTGGAAAATTATAAATATATGGCAGTATATAATTAAATTTGGAAAATTATAAATATATGGCAGTATATAATTAAATTTATGAGTACTAGTGTTTATGTAGGGCGGCCACGGTGGTGCAGTGGTTAGCATTGTCGCCTCACAGCAAGAGGTACTCCGGTTCGATCCTCGGCTGGGGTGCCTTCTGTGTGGAGTCTGCATGTCCTCCCTGTGGTCGCGTGGGTTTCCTCCGGGTGCTCCGGTTTCCTCCCACATCCCAAAGACATGCTGCAGGTGGATTGGACACTCTAAATTGGCCCTAGGTGTGCGTGTGAGTGTGCCTTCTGTGGAAGGTTGGGCGCCGGGCTGGCAACTCGACACTGTAAAACTCCACTGCCAGTTAATGTGCGGACAAGGTGATCCGCTGTGGCGACCCCTAACCGGGAAAAAGCCGAAAGAAGAAGAAGAAGAAGTGTTTATGTAGCTCCCTTATAAAAGAAAATGCTCTACTAAGGCAATGCATGCAAGATATTGTGCTATGTGTATTAAAATCACACCACAAGTAAGAAAAATGTGGTGTTAAGAGGAGTATCTGTGATAATTATTGAAACAAACTGTCAAGGTCAGCAATGAGGAGAGATACTGTTAATATGTAACAGGTGTATGTTATATTATGTGATTTGTTTAATGTGTTTCTTTATTGTGATGTTTAAATATCAATAAGCAGATATTAAACATAAAAACATAGAAGGAAGGCAGACAAGGTACACAGAATGGACTATACAGACATTGGAAGCAATTCAGAGATGGTGACAAAGGTGTATAAGATTGAAAGGAAGAGGCATTGTATTGAGAATAATATGAATAAAATTACTGTGACATCAATTGAGTCATCGTATGAGTGAAACTAAAAATGAAATTAAACACAGAAAGTACAATGGCTGTTATTACTTTAACATAAATGACAAAGAAATGAATGATAACATGCCATTGAAAGGACTGGATGTTCTAATAATAATAAAATACCCAGTAAAATTGACTCTTGGGGGCATTATTACCCAGTTGCCCATACCCATAGCTCCAGTACTCAAGAAAGGTGACTTGAGAGGTCACTTTTTGTTTAAAGCCCTTATACTGAGATTTAAGAAAATCTCAGATATTATTATCAAACAGTGACAAATAGAGATACTCTATTCAAATAAAACAAGCATAAAATTGTTATAGAAATGCATCAAATCGACACAGTAATCACTGGAATTCTCTTCTGCCCTTATGAAGAGATCACGTACATGAAAAGTGCAAACAAAGCAATTATTTGCTGGTTATCTGTAGAGTCAGAGGTAAACCTCTGTTTCTTTGTGATATTAAGTGCTTCACTCACTGGCCATAGATAAACTCATTTGAAATGTTAATTATCCATCAGAATAGTGTTTTAATTCTTGCATTTCACTCCTCTGCAATTTGTTATGGCAGCTATGAGACCTAGCCATTTGCATTAAAGTAACCTTTTTTATACCCGGATGCCAGTTTTAAAATATGATTAGATGTCTGTGCAGATAAGTAAGAGAGACTTTCAATGGATAAGAGATGGCTAACTATGTGAGGATTTCAAAATTAGTGTTAACACTGAACAGTATATGAATAGTATCACTTATTATGAATTGAAGACATCTTTGCGTGCATATTGGAGGAATGCTTTGTGAAAATGTTACAAGTGAAGAAACAGCCAAGTTTTTTTTTCTGCCTACTACCATGTTCAAAGTCTTGCTGCAGTATTAGAGTTACATTTGGAATTACTTCTGCATCAGCCACATTGCCAGATGCACTCAATAAAGTCCTACAAGGAATCCAGAATGCATGCTGTCTTGATGATATCCTGATGAAAGGAAAAAAAAAAAACACTGAATGTCACCTGCATATTTATAAATTATAAATGGCCAGAACAAATGAGAATGAGCTCTGAGCAAAAAAGAAAGATTTTTTAAAAGACATTACTTATAGTAGGCATTGGCTACATAAGTTATAGTATGGGATGAAAGGTGTGCAAGGTATACCCAAACTGTGGAGCATGTCACATGAGGTCATATTTAAGGCATGTGAAGTATTTCCACAAGGTTTACCAAGCGTCTCAATTGTTCTGCACCTGTTAAATGAATAATTACAAGACAAAGTTACATGAAAATGGAAAAATAATGTGTGAATGTGTATTCCTGGTACAAAATAAATTATAAAATTAGACTAGATGTTACAATGCTTTGATCTTTATCTACTAGGCTGATATGAAGCAATTGCTGCTGTATCATATAGGTGTCTGGATGATACTGAGAGGCCCACTATTTCCTCCAAAGTAATTGAGTAAAGATGAACTTAATCTAGGTAATAAAGATATTTAATCAAAGCTTATGGGGCAATGTCTCTGACAGACAGATGTTGACAGTAAGTAAATTAATCCCCAATTAACATACTCCCACATAACCCTTAGCTACCTCTTTACTAACATACCCCACCATATAGATGCTGAAGGAACTCTGGGACAAAACTGGGCTGGGTTGCACAGCTAGGGTTGTAAAGAACCTGATGGTCTTTAGTCTAGTATGAACTTATGAACCTAAGAAATTTATATTTGTAATTGATTAACTGTCACTGGAACTCTTCTTTAACACAAGGAAAGTACAGTTGTGTACACTACCATAAATATAGATGTTCGAGTGTATTCACTGTTGCAGTCATCACATTTGGGTTATCCCTGCCAGGGTAGCCCTCGGCTGGCCCGAATACGAGAGACTTAGTATTTCTGCGTCAGTTGCTGTCACTTGAGGACTGACGTCAAGTCGTCAGTAGTATAAAGTAAGGCAGCCAACACCATTACATTAGTTTTTCTTGCCCTAACCTGTCAAGATCCCCAATGTTGGAGGCCAGGTTCTGGTGGAAGAACCCCACCAGTGGAAAATAAATATCAATATGTCCCTTGTAAGGAAAGGAGAACAACAAGGAAGAATGGTAAGAAAGGGAGAAAGAAAAAAAGGGGGATGGAGGGAGGGAAACCAGGACTGCAACAGTGAATACACTCGAACGTCTACATTTATGGTAAGTGTACACAACTGTACTTTGTTCTTCATGTTTCACTATTGCAGTCATCACATTTGGGTAGATTCCCAAAGCTGAGGAAATGGGTGGAGGCAGTCAAGGAAACTAGGGGCTGGCTAGGATGCCCTGCAAGACTGCAGAGGCAAACCCTGTCTTGGATTTGGAGAAGAGAGGCAGGTGGTAATGCTTGGTAGAAGTGTGAACAGATGTCCAGGTGGCAGCCTCTAGGATGTCCCTGGTGGGGACTCCTCTGAGGAAAGCTACAGAGGTGGAGGCTGCTCTGGTGGAGTGTGTCATGATCCCCTTGGGAGAAGGCTTTCATTGCTGTTTGTAGCAGAAATGGATGCAGTGTACTATCCATTTGGAAATGGTTTGCTTGGAGATGGCTTTGCCTTCTGCACCTGTAGCAAAGCTAACCAGCAACTGATCAGACTTTCTGAAGGATTTAGTCCTGTCCAGATAGAATGTGAGCTATCTGTGCTCATCTAGAGAGTGAAGAATCCTTTCCCCCTTGTTCTGGGGATTAGGAAAGAAGGTGGGCAAATGAATGGGTTGGTTGAGAGCCCCACTGGACACCACCTTGGGCATGAAGGATGGGTTAGTTCTGAAGGATACCCTGTCTTTATGGAAGATGATAAAGGGTTCCACAGCCATGAGTGCTTGCATCTCAGAGACTCTTATGGCTGAAGTGATGGCCAGAAGGAATTCTGTCTTCCAGGAGAGAAATGTTAGCTCTGCAGAAGAAGCTGGTTCAAAAGGGGGCAGGGTGAGCTTTTCCAAGACAAAGTTAGGGTCCCAAGCTGGTGTTGATGCCCTTCTGGGGGGGGCTCAAGTTGCTAGCCCCTCTAAGAAACTGTTTGATCAAAGGGTGTCAGAAAAGGGGCTGCTCATTGGGAAAGTGAGCAGAAATATCAGAGGCATGAATTTTTATAGAGGAGAAAGCGAGACCACTGTGTAGTAGGTCAGCTAAGTAATCCAGGATGAGAGGGATGGAGGGCTTTGCCGTATTGGCTCCTTAGCCTGGATCCAGGTGAAGAACCTTTTCCATTTATCTGCATAAGACTTTCTGGTGCTAGGATGTCTGGCCTCATGGATAACACCCAGAACCTATATACTGAGGATGGCAGATTGGTTAGGGGTTATGGAATAAGCCAAGCTGCCAAATTGAGTACCTGCAATTGGGGATGCATGAATTCCCCTACCCTCTGGGTCAGGAGGTTTGGAATCTGAGGAAGATACCATGGAGGCAGTGGGGACAGGCTGTGCAGCAAGGGGTACCAGTGTTGTTGGGTCCAGTCTGGGCTATAAGAATGGTCCTTGGTTTTTCCTCCCTTATTTTGTGCAGTACCCTGGGGATGAGAGGTAGGGGAGGAAAGGCATAGACCGATAGATTGGCCCAGGGGAAGGACAGGGCATCCACTTTCCAAGCTATGCAGTTATGCTCCCTAGTGCAGAATTTGGTGAGCTGATGGTTGGTGTGGGAGGTAAAGAGGGCGACCTTCAGGGTTCCCCATTGCTGAGTTATTAGGGTGAAGGCTCGTGTGGGTCCAAAAGATTTCTGCTTAATTGGTCTGCCAGAAAGTTGAGAGAGCCTGGTATGAATTGTGCTAACAGGTGTAGTTGCATGGAAGAGGCTGTGAGCCAAAGGATCATGGCCAGCCTGCATAGAGGGTAGACGTGAATCCCTCCCTGCTTGTTGATGTACCACATGACAGTGGTGTTGTATGTTTTGATCAGGAGAACCCCTGGAGAGAGAGAAGGGGTTTGAAAGCTATCAAGACGTGCTGCACAGCCATCATCTCTTTTTGATTGATGTGCAGAGGGATTTGCTGTGGACTCCATTGACCCTGTATGCACCTGCTGTCCAGGTGTAAACTCCAAGCATAGTCTGACATGTCTGTGGTGAGGGTCTGGATGGCAGGGGTGGGGAGAAGGGCAGTCCCTTGTTGTGGGAACATGCTGTTGCCCACCAAAGAAATTATTTTCTGAGGCAAGGAATTATAGGTAGAAGAGTTTCCAGGTCTTGAGAGTGTTGACACCAAAGGCTCTTTAGGTACCACTGAAGTTTCCTCATATGCAGTCTAGCATATGGAATTAGTAGTATGCAAGATTCCATGAACCCCAGAGCTTGTAGGATCTTCCTTGCAGATAGCTGGGGCCTGGTGGCTATTTGAGAGAAGTAGGCTGTCAGGAAAATTTGTTTCTCTGGTGTAAGGTTTGCCATCTGGGATGCTGTGTTCAGACTTGCTCCCAGGAAGATTATCCTTTGGGTGGACACCTGTTTGAATTTCTTTTCATTGATTGTATACCCTAGGGAGGTTAGTAGGGTCTTTACAAAGGCCAGGTGCTTGAGCGGCTTTTCCTGGCTGTCTGCCTGAATAAGGCAGTTGTCTAAGTATGGGAAAATTTGAATATGTCTTTGTCTGCAAAAGGCAATGGCCAGAGCCAGACATTTTGTGAAAACTCTGGGAGCAGTAGATAAGCCAAAGAGAAGCACAGAGAACTGAAAGTGTTGAGATCCTGCCATGAATCTGAGATATTTCCTACATGTTCCTTGATAAAAATGTGGAGGTAGGCCTCTTTTAGATCTAGGGTGGCTAGCCAAGCATCCTTGGAGAGCATGGGTAGCAGCTGCTGAAGGATGAGCATTTTGAATTTTGAGATACCTAGGAAGGTGTTTAGAATGGATAGATCGAGGATGGGGCACCAGATTCCCTCTTTTCTGGGCACCAGAAAAAGTCTGGAGTAGAAGCCTTGGCCTATCTGTTCTGCAGGAATGTGCGCTATTGCCCTCATAGAAAGCAGGGAAAGGATTTGCTTTTGAGCCTCTGCCCACTGATTTGGTGGTAGATCTGGGAACCCTTTTGGGGTTGGAAGGGTGTGGAAGAAAAATTTGTATCCCCGAGACACAATGTTCAAAACCCATTAGTCCTTGGTAATGGTGGCCCAGGTGCTTGAGTGAAAGGAGAGTTTTCCTCCAAGGGGTACGTGAAGGTGGGCAGAGAGGGTGGAGGGGGGTGAGTCATTGTGAGTTCTTACCATAAGGGGGTGGCTTAGAACTTCCTAGTTTTGAAGTGGAGGTAGTCTACTGCTTAGATCTCTGCATTCCCTGGGGCTGCTCTCTGGGGGGGGGGGACTGTTTCCATGGGGCCTAGGCTGGCTGGGTTTATTCAGAGCAGGAAAAGACCAGTGCTTGGAGGGTCAATGCCTGCTGAACCTAGGGGGCTGGACCTGTATGAAATCCTTAACTGTTTGCATAGATTTTGCTTTTTCTTCCATCTTTTTTTAAGACCTTTTCTGCCTTAGTGCCAAATAAGTTATCTTTGTGCAAGGGGGCATCCAACAATTTAGATTTGACATGGTCTGGCAGGGGTTATTCCTTAAGCCATGTATGTCTTCTAATGACAGATCCAGTGACTGTTGCCCTGCAAGAAGCTTCTAGGGCACCAAAACCACAGTGCAAAGTGTGTTTAGTTACTTGACATGCAGAATACATTAAGTCTTGTAAATCTTTAGATTCTGCCCAAGCAGGAAAGGAAGACATTTTTTTGTTTAAGGAGTTCCAAGGTATGTTGCTGAAATTTCAGCATATGGAACTGACAATGTTGTGCCATGATAGCAAGAGTAGCTGAGGTGTATATTTTTTTACCCCATCTGTCCAATGCTCGGGAATTTCTGTCTGAGGGGGTGGGATTCTTAGAAGAGGTTGCTTTATTCCCTTTTGGCCCTTGAGAAATGACCTCAGGGTCAGCTGTTGGATTTTTAAAAAGATATTTGTGTGAGTCAGGGACTCTATAGTACCTGTCTGGTTTTCTGGGAGCAGGAGGTAGGGCATTAGGAGTCAAGCTGGATTCAAGGAAAACATCCTCCACAACATCCAGGACTGGGGGGATGGCCAAGGGTCTGTGTTGCGGAAGATCTAGGAATTCCCTGAGTCTCTTTTTAGACTGAGGGTAGTCCTGACTCTCCCATTGGAAATCCTCCCTTAAAGTATGCAGGTTTTTCCCAAAGGAAAAATTCTCTGGGGGAGAGGCTGAAGGAATGGAGTCCTTTGCATCAGAATCCTCATAAGTGGAGAGGAGTTGCATGTCTTCATAGTCAGATGCATTAAAGTCATCTGACTCTTGTTCAGACAAAACTACAGAGGACAGATCTCTTTTCCTTTCTGAGGGGGTAACATGGCTTCCCCTGATCAACATGATAAGGTCTTCTGCAATTTTAAGCATTTGAGACTGAGGCAAGGTAGCAGGCGCCTGAGAGTGGGTCATCAGTTTCTTGGGTGTGGTTCGAACCCTGGGCCTAAATAACTCGGTTGTTTTTGAAAGAATGGTAGTCGCAAAAGAAGACATTGGTTTGTGTTGAGATTCAGTAGTGCAAAGGACTTCCTTGGAAGCCGGTGCTTGCTCAGTGGCTCCAGACCCATCCAAGGTAGAGATGACCGCAGGATCCTTAGTCGAAGAAGAGTTTTGCAGCATACCAGACTCCGAAAGGGTCTCAGTAGTGGCCTGCGAATCAACTGAAGTGGGCATCAGGGGCTGCAAAAGCACCTCACTGAATACTGGAGGACTGACGACTAGCTTAACGGAAGCATCATCAGTAGGTTTTGACCTGTGCAGTCTGTCTCTGTCTATCATTATGTATTTTTGGAAGATCTGCTGTCGGATGGCTTACCAAAGCCATATCAGAATTTGAGGACTGTAAATGAAAATATCTGGCTACAATAAAGCACAGAGGCAACAACAGGGGATGTCGTGGTCTGGGCCTAAACAAGTGATGCAGTAAGAGTGGTATTTTCTTTCCACAAGCGAGACAATTAACGTTTTCTGACATTGGTTAGTGCAAGAAAAAAGGATCCCCAACAGGGTACTTAGCTTTAGAAGACTTCAACTTTAATTCAGAGATGAAAACTCAGGTAGCGGCCGACCTGCACTTTTGCAAACTGCTTCTGCTTTGGGCTCCATGGCAAGCAAAACTGATGTTATGGTGTCAGCTGCCTTACTTTATACTACTGATGACCTGACGTCAGTCCTCAAGTGAAAGCAACCGACACAAAAATACTACATTTCTGGTATTCGGGCAGGCCGAGGGCTACCCTGGCAGGGATAACCCAAATGTGATGACTGCAGCAGTAAAACACAAAGAACATCTGAGTTACTGTAGTGGAAAAAATATGATTATGTCATGCATTGGTCCTGGTTTCTGGAGCATAGAAATTGAAAGCAACCAAGCAACATTATAATGTTGATGTGGTAATATGACTGCTGTGAGAAACCCAAGAGTTCAGCCTACAAATCTGCTTGATATGGAAAACGTGATGATAATGGAACAGATACTTGTGACTAACACACTGATCCAAAAGAATGACTTTTTATTTTATAGCAGCTACATGATGGTTTTATAAAGGGATAGACTAAAGGGGTTTTTCACTGCCTCCAGAATTTGTGGCTGCAAAAGTATTAAATAGTTATCCATGGTACTTTCCTAATGGCATGTTGTAGACACACGCTACCAGACTGCCTGAAGAAATCACATCAGAGATCAAGGCTGTCAAGAAGAAAAAATATTTTAAGGTGTATAAAAATGAAGTCTCTGGTTTGGAGGTGTGTGCACTGACATGGAACTGATAAACTCAGAAGATATTAAAAAACTGCACTCACCATGTGATGGTACCAATGTTTATTTTTACTGGGGTTATTTCTTGACTCTGTATTCTTAACTGCTATGGATGTCTACTCTAAATGGATGGAGATTAATTGTATAGCTTCAGCTATCTTATATCAACTATTGTCATCCTATATTATTGCCAAAAAGAAAATTGCAATTGTCAGAGCCTGCACAATCCGACAAGGATCCCAAAGAAAAGACTTTGCAAGTCCTGATGCTTAGACGGTTAGGCATTGCATAGAAAGCAACTGGAGGTTATTTGAATGCTACAATGAGGTTAAGGGGGTACTTGGAATCTTGCACAAAATGTACTTAAAAAAATGAGCAAGAATATTAAAGAGAAATTGGAACATCAGTTAGTCAATAATGGGCACAGTGCAAGGAACAGAAAAGGTATGATAAAGTGAATACCCACAATGCCCTTTTGTATTTGTTGGTTCTACATTTAGACTAAAGGGCTTACGACATGACTTCCAATTTGATCACAGGTTTAAACAGGAAAGACAGAGCATAGTTTGCATAGAAGGATCTAAAAACATAAATATGTTATAAAAAAGGAAACATGAAATCAATGCACTATATAGGCATACTTTGACATGTACAGGGCATAAAAAGTTTGTTTTGCATATTACAACAGAGTCTGATTAATCCTAGGGGTGGGTCATGGGAACTGAAAGTAGAGTTTTGTGAATTATTTTGGAAGTTAAAATTACATGCATCAGAACCCCCTGATCTGAATGAATAGATTTCACTTAGTAGTATGTTAAATCTCAGGCCTGATAAATGATAAAAACAAGGTTCATTTTCTTATTTGTACTTTATAGGTTTGTGCAATATCCCATCTAGAGTTGGTATTACAGCTTATCTATGTGTTACATTTAGAGTAGATTATTATTAGTGCCAATTTTATTCATAAACTCTTGAATTTTACTTGTATTTTTCATCTTATAAGATATTATGTGTGAGTAGTGACTGCTATGTTTACATACACTGCAATACAAAAGTTTTAACAATGTTAGATTTCTTGTTTCAAACATTTACACTTTGTGATATGTCTCTGTAATAGCCAACATTATTGGTCACATGACTAATTTAAAGTATAGGACTGTTAATGAATGTATTGTTAGAAAAGTTCTAATGAAGTCTCAGGGATGAAAGCACTGATTTTAATAAACTAAGTGATTTAGCTATAGCTTTGTGATATAAATGGTTCTTGCAGATTCTTGTTGGATTGTTTGGACTCTGACCATTCCATTTACCTTTTTGGCTTGCTTCTTTGTTCTAAACACCAATTCTCTTGCATTTTTGGTTAATCTCATAGCAGTGAATGCAAAGAATAGTCTAAAAATGGCCCAAAGTCTATTTTGGGTGAATTTAAAATATTAGTAAAGCTGAAATTGGTCCTAGGCGTGAGTGTGTGCATGTGTGTGCCTTCCGTGGAAGGTTGGGCGCCGGGCTGGCAACTTGACACCCTAAAACTCCACTGCCAAACATGAAGGGACAGATGATCTGCTGTGGTGACCCCTAACCGGGAATAGCCGAAAGAAAAAGAAGTAAAGTTGAATAGCATGAAACACTACACATCTACCCTACATCATCCAGCTACCAATACTTTAGCAGAAAAGTTTATTTAAACATTTAAGAAAGCAACCAAAGTTTCACATTTTTCATGACTTCAACCTTCATTCATGTTTGGATTCATTGTTTCCAAGTGACTGACTCATGCTTTTTATGGTACAGTGGAAAGTGTCTATGCTTGCATGTAGTGTGAGTGTTCAATGCATGATATTCAAACACTCAGAAAGCAGCAGCATGTTTCAGCAAAGTCTGCACTGCACCTATGACTGTCACAATTACAAAACAGTTTCATTCTCTAACAAGTATCGACCTCTGAGTTAATTACATTTATTACTGAGTTATTTGGTAGATTGGGCACATTAGGAACATGTCAGTGTGCTGAATGCATTCTTTCCAAATCCTATTCATTTGAATCCTAAAGACAGAAAATGACTTTCAGTGCTTGTTGAGTTTGTACTTTTCTCCATTGTTGTGTGAACTCAGTTGGGATTTATGAGTCTGGCGTACAGAAGTCTCCCCTCCCATGGGGGGTGGTGTTGGTAAGTTTTTCTCTGTTCACTGAAAGTAGGTGTCAGATTTTTCTAAGAGCCAGCAATCTACCAAGTTTCAAGCATGTGTCCCATGCCAGACAATAATGTACTACACAGTGAAATCAAGGTCGAGTTCCACCATAACAAGAGAAATCTTTTAAATGAACTTTAGGCCATCATAATGACAGAAATCTTTTACATTGGCTTTAGGCTTTGGTCCTCCATTGCAATACCAGTACCAGGCACAAATCTCAGTATAGCCCATTAATATGGTACAGAGTGATAGCATTCTACATCAAACCAGGGGTCCACAGTGACCATAGATATAACTCAAAGAGACATAAATCTTAGAGTTCATGGCATGACAGCTGATGCCACTAAATGTTATTTTGGTCCTGGTACCACTGCAACCATTGAAGCAATGCTTACTGGCCTCCAGTTACATTTCAAAAGTGCTCATTGACCTCCAATTTGAGTACCACGATGTCTCAAAAATTTAAAGTAATATGACCTGAGGAAAAAGCAAACAATCAACAATAAGGATGTTAAAGCCTGACTTCTGAGTTACAGTGGTATATAAAAAACAGTTATTTGTCTCAGATCATGAAGACTTAAAGGCATGCAGTTTTCATTCTTTGAAATGCATGTATTAAGAGCCACCTACATGTAAGCATGTTCCAAAGTGTACCCCAATGGTAAAGTGAAAGGATGAAAGCAAATACACTATTCTGAAAATGTATAATTTGAAGGAGGAAAGATGCATTCATCATCACCACACATCATTTCTCACAGGTATTATTTCAGGAAAAGACACATCATTGTCCACAGTCATACTGTTGACTTACAAATCTCAAAGTATAACTGCATAAATATAACACCTGAAGAGAGAGACAGAAGTCACACATATGTTAAATGACTGTTGCAATAATGAATCTCTTTACATTTTACATGCCTGCACATAGCTTTAGAGGAAACATGAACAGCTGTGGCTCTAATTAACATATCCAGGGTAATAATAATGTTACAAACTCAGAACTGTCATTAATTTAACAAATGACTGAAGGCCATAAAAAGCATTGCAGAATTTTCTTCAGGCCACTGTGCACAGCTATGTGTATGGTTGCATGGCTGTTTTTTGATTTCTGTCATCCACACTCACCATTCCTTGGATAACCGCATCCACAGATGTTTAAGTAGCTGTGCATCTGTTACCCAATGATAGAAGTTCTTTGGTTAAATAAGAAAAAAAAATATTTATGTAATCTTGACAAGCATGTTCCAAATATTGCTTTTCTATCTCCATATCTTTAGCTGTGAAGCAAAGTATTAGTAAGCACTGCAGTGTAATGGTATGTAGTTTGTGTCTGGTTGCATATGTATTCTGAAGGAGGATGATATATGTAAATAACTACACGTGTATGTGTGGGTATGGGTGTGTGTGCGTACATGTGTACAGACGTGTGTGTGTGTGTGTGTGTGTGTGTGTGTGTGTGTGTGTGTGTGTGTGTGTGTGTGTGTGTGTGTGTGTGTGTGTGTGCGCATGTGTTTACATGACATATAATGCTTTCACATTCTGCTTATAGTACTGTAAATGAAAATTATACAGATTATGAATTTTAGACTAACTGCAAAAATGTTTTTTTGTTTTGTTTTGCACACACACACACACACACACACACACACACACACACACACACACACACACACATCTTTAGCTAACATATAAATAAACATACAGATTAAGTGTGTATGCTAATGCATCCTTCTATCTGCAGCTTGAACAAGTGGTGGATTCAGAACCGATAAGGATGGGGAACCTACTGCTCACCAAACATGAATACCAGTAGTCATTTAGTACTACACTCACCCATCATTTTCTTTTCCTGTTTTGCATATATAGAAATATACATGTCATTCTGAGCACTGAGCAAGAGAAAACAAGTGAATGCCATATGTAATGCTAAGCATCATGTTTACCCTAGAGTGATAATTCTTACTTGTTTGCTTACCCACCCCTGTATCCACCCTAATCTTGGCAATTCCAGACCATCTGGATAGCTTTTTTCCTTGCTTTCTCATCACCTTTTTGCTTTCATCCCTTTAACATGTCTTAATCGACAAAGACTGCACTATAAAAACTGTGGAGGAAATATCTCAAGCTGGGAGTGTAAGTGGCTGCTAGGCACCTAGAAGCCATAAGGTTCTAAATGCTCTAAGGTTCATTTTAGAATCTGTTTTCCAACAGTTTGAGGAAATGATTGAATAAACAAAAAATCATTAATGAGGAAAAATATTCATTCTTATTTGTCTTATTTTTTTTCAAGGAAGAATTAAACTGAATCCTTGACTTAATGTTTAAGGCTGACAAAAATATTATTCCACACCAAAGATGAGGAAACATATGCTTACAAGAATATATAATTCAATCTGAAAATAGTGCCTGCCATACCTCCCAATTGTCCAGATTTTCACAGAATGTTCAGATTTTGGCCTCAGATGTTTAGTCTGTTCCTCATAAAATGTATGGTTTTCTGACAAATCATTGAGACCTAAAGTCACAAAATAATAACATACATTTGAGTTTCAGACTTCATATCCTTCAGAAAATGCATGCTAACACATGGCATTTTATTCTAGCAACTATCCAAATTTATAAGAGCAATATTTAAAATGTGTCCCTGTTTTGGGGCCTTTGCCCCCCCCCCCATTATTTTGACTTTGTCCAGATTTCCTCTGTTAAGAGGTTGAAAGATATAGTGCCTGCCTCCTTACCCTCAAGAAGGTAGCCATCCTGTATGCATCAGTCTGGTGTTAGATCACTACAAATGTGAAAGAATGAATAGCTACACTCATATATTTCAAGCTGTTGCTGTCATACATATACACAGCATGCATCCTCACCTCTTTCTACAAAAGACAGCTATCCTTTGTGTGCTCCTATGATGTAAAAAAAAACATTACTGTATTGCAGCTTGATGCTGTCAGAAGTATGAGCACAGTATGCTTACTTATACTTACCACCAAAAGACAAGAATCTGTGGATACATCTGAGATTTTGATTTGAGGAGTAAAGTGAAAAAAGAAAAAAAGTAACGGTTATAGTAAGTTAGCATCAGTGGTGCAACAGGTAGTACATTCGCATTTGGTGTAGAAGGCTGTGGGTTTATTCCCACACTAGGTAGATGGATTGATGGCCCTGAAATGCAACATAAGGGGGTACTGAACTCCTGACTGTTCTGTCCATTGGATGATATACTAAAATGAAATCCCATCTTCTTGAGTTGGTGGAAGCTCAGATTTATGTAAAAGACCCCATGGCATGAATTAAAAAGAGTAGGGGTCGTTTATTTATATAAATACATATTTACATATATGCACATATTTACATCTGTATGCAATAACTTTGAATCATTTTCACATTTTATATATTAAAACTTGCCATTTATATTGAGCCCCACTCCTTTTTCCATAAATACAATCTAATATTCTTTAATATAAGTGACAATACCCATTTTCCATTAAACATAATGGCATTAATTATTTTATTCCATATGACCAAATTACATAGAAAACTTGTTTATCTAAATATGTCTGTTTTTACTTATATTTTGATAATATTCATATTTGGTCATGCCCATCATTAAATCTTCATGTTTCATATGCTTTCAAAAAATTTATATATGTAATTTATTCCAATGTTTTGACTCTCTCACATTTAAAAAAATGTTCTGTTGCTTCTTCTTCTTCCCAACGATATAAGCACATTCTTTTATTTTTCTTTTTAGAAGGCATATTTGCCTTAACATGTAATTTTTTATTCCCAACCTCCACAAAAAATCTTGGCATTCAACACTGTGTTTACACTGTGCATTTCTTCCTTTAAATGCTTTAATTTTTGTCTTCTGAAACATTTTACCATGGATTTATATAATAATAGTTCTTCATAATATCATTATATCATACATTTCTATTTTCTTCAAATTCATCAATTTTTATTTTCCCCATTCTTATCTTTTGTTGATAGTTATCTATTTATTCATTTAAATATTCTTTTCTTCTTTTATTGTTTTTTATATTTTCCCAAGATTCCTTATACTTGTACTTCAGTTCAGTTGCCAATCATTTTTCATTATTTTCATTTAATCATTTCAATATCTTATATAAATTTAATGACACAGCATATACTATTGTATTTATAAAACCAAATCCTCCATTTTTCTTATCCATATATATAAAACATCCCTTTTAGATTTAGTCTTGATCCCCATACAAAAGAAAAAATGTTTTTAATAACAGTTTTTTCGTATTCTCCATGAATCATAATAACACTAGACAATTACACTATCTTTCCCAATAACAATGAGTTAATGAGATACACTTTTTTCTTATACATTAATCTATACATCTTCCATAATTTACAAATATAATTTATATCCTTCATTATTAGATTCCATCCTTTCTTGTTATCTTCTTTGTCAAAATTTATCCCTAAAACACCTTCACAGAAAATTGAATACCTGCTATAATACTGTGTTACCTAATCATTTACTTTTTGTTTATTAAGCATTATACCTGTTTCTATTAAACTTTCAACTGAATAAATAATAGCTTCTGTGATCCACTTTTATTTCTTGTCATTATAATAATATCTGCATATGACATAAAAATTGAAATTTCGAGTTCTGTTTGAATTTTATTTATTTAACATTTGTTTACCAGGAAAGTCTGGCTGGGACATACCCCATTTTCAGCAGACTACCAGGGAGAAATGGTCTAGATGCATGTTTTTGTAATATGGGAGGAAACCAGATCACCCAGAGGAAGTCCATGTGAATGCAGAGAGGGCATGCAGACTCCACACAGAAGACACCCCACCCAAGAATTGAACCAGAGAACTTCTTACTGTGAGGTGGCAGCATTAACCATTGCACCACAATGCTAGCTTGTAATCTTCATTTTCTGATTTATCTCTCTAACTACTGTACTCATAAACAAAACAAATAAAATACTACTCATAGGATGCCCTTGTCATATACCATTATTCATATCTATTTCTTTACTAATCCATCCATTAATTAAAACCCTTATTTTTATTGTTTTCATAAGCTATGTAAACTTGCATAATCTTATTATTAATATTGTACACGCCCATTTTTCCACAGAATGTCATACTGTACAGAATTAAATGGTTTATTAATATCACATACTATATGTTTTACATCTTCTTTCTTTCTATTTCTATTTATTTATATCATCTATGATGTCTCTCACTATAATTAATAATTCCCAACATCCCCTTCCTCTTATACAATATACACTTTCCTCAATAATATTTATCGTATCTTACTTCCAAATTTCTTTTATATCATTTTAGTAAATATCTTATAGTCTGTATTGTTTAAGACTATTGGTCTCCATTTTTTATATGTACTGTTTCTCTCTTTTTCCATATAAGTTTTAATATTCCACTACATGATTCCTTATATTTCAATCCATCATGCAACCATTCATTAAATATGCATATTAAGCAATCTTTCCACCATCCTTCTAAACATTTATTCATTTCAAACCCAGTACATCTGGAACTGATACTGATTCTACATTTAACTGTTGTAATACCTTTTCTAATTCAATAGGTAATCTCTTTGCCAAGTTCTCTATTCTTTTCCTCATAAAAACTTTTAACTTCACATTCCTTTATGTCATATCTTTTTTTACCAAGCATTTCTTCTACATAACTTACAATTTCCATAATGTGTTGCTGACTTTTCTTTTTATCATCTTTTACTATCTTACTTAAATAAGAGGAAACATCTTTTCTCCCTTGAAGAAAAATTTTGGTTATATAATAGTTGTCTAATTCTCGCATAGATTTTCTTATAAATCTCTTTTTCTTTCTCATAATAATCTCTATTATTATTTTTCAAATTAATTGTCACTTCTCAGTGTAAAGGTAACTTATGCTTGTTTTTCTTTTTTCCTTTCTCTATTTTTTCCATGATAGATAACTATTTTTGTATTTTCTTTTGAAAGCAATCTACCATTCAATCCAATTGATGTAAAATACTCTCTTATAAATATGATCTTTCCATAACTACTTGATGTCTTTCTTTCCTTTTTCATGACATTCTTTTTCATTGATTCCCCGGGATTCATGAATCTTGCGCCAGGCGCAGGCGTAGCGTAGGTGTTCTAATGCCAAATATGGCCACCGAGCGATTCAGGTACGATCCGATTCCACGTGCACTACCAGCGTACGCCAGAGCTGAGCAGCTCTTGGCGCATGTATGCTAATCACCCCATGCACAGTAGTGCAGCATGCAAATGAAGGTACATAGCGATTCATGAAGTGGTGTAGGCATAGCATAAGCATACAGAAATGTAAACCAAAAAAAACGGTTTACATTTTTTCAAACTGAACATTGGCGCCATGAAAGTGGACCAAACGTACGTTTTACAAAGTTAACATATGCCAATGGCTAAATATACAGCCAATGGCATAAAAAACACGCACAACACATAAAAAATAACATTTAATGTCATGGCCACACTGACGCAAAGTACAACTGCAGTGCATGTGTGCGCAAATGGGAACACAAGGAAAATATATATAGATGTCATAAAACTGCAATGTAACACAAATCATGATTTCGCCATAATAGTCAGTGATATGCATGCTACACCACAACCAAGGTGCAAGGGTTGCTAAGGGTCTGTGACAGTGTTCGGCATGGTAACTATGAATTAGTAGTCAATGCCATGCAAATGAGGCAAGTAATACTGAATCACAAATGCCTTGCCGGCATAAGGCTGTACCACACGGCATAGCAGTATAACACTGAGGAGTGGCCTGGAGGTATACATGACATCAGGAGAGAGGTGTGCCACCGTAGCTGTAAGCACATTGGAGCATTGCCAATCCGGGTTGCCCATTGCTAAGCAAAGCCGCAGGATAGGGGTGTGGATGTAACCATAGCTTTACTTAGCTGAGAGCACACAAGGTGACTGAAAGCGCATGTGTACACGGATGACAACGCACTCGAAACCCAGTAAAAGGCTGTGCGCGGCGCACACCACAGCTGAAACAGGAAGATTATGGGAAGACAATAAGGAAATGCCGCAGCAGGGTAATTGGAGTACAACTGAGTAATTAACACCTATTAACTCACAGTGGGCCATTGACGGTAGCTAACAAGGCTGCTAGCAGCAATCTGCAGAACAGGAAAGGGGAGGTGTCAGATTGCAAAGAAAAGAGAACGGTCACAGCAGAGCAAAGCAAACCTGCAGCAGATTGGCTAAAGAACACATTTTGCAGCACAATCCTGGGCTGGGGAAAGTACAAAACAAGAAAGCAGGCTGCTAGATGTATGCCTGACAATGGGAGGGGAATCGGTTTGAAAAATGAAGGCAAGGGCAAGAGGTGATCCACGGTAGCCAAGTGTAATTCAACAACAAAGGCCCCACAATAGCAGTACCTGTGGTAAAACACAAAAGTAAGATACCCTGCAGCTCGGATTGTACATGCACACCCTGTGACATCATCAGCTTCCAAAGCACAATAGTATAACATGTGAAGGCACCTCACACACACTCATGTATTCCCAAACACTGCACCATCGGTGTAAACAGACGGGGAACTTTTACAATGTACATGTTGGGAACTGCCATAACTTTGATTCATCAGCATGTGTTGGAGACTGAAGGTGATGCGGAGGATGATGCTGACGACCACCTCAGGCACCGGATGAGGAGAAGAGTGTTCAGACCAAGGGTTACCTACTAGGGGCTAGATGATCTGGAGATAGTAGAGCATTATAGGGTGGACAGGGACATCATACAGCAAATCGTTGAGCTGTGCCGGCCACGCCTCAGAGCCAGAAACAGCAGGGGGGAACCCATCCCAGTGGATACGAAGGTATGTGCAAGCTTGAGAATACTAGCCACAGGTACCTTTCAAAGGCTAACTGGAGATATCATGGGGATCTCACAGGCATCAGCATCCAGGGTACTCCACCAGTTCCTGGATGCCATGTTACCACATGCCAATAAGCATATATACTTCCCCCGAACTCAGGAGGAGTTGGCCAGCAATATGCACCTCTTCCCCCATGTGGCAGACTACCCAGAGGTACTGGGTGCAATAGACTGCACGCACATACACATCAAGTCACCACCCGGTGAGCATGGTGGGCGCTACATAAACCACAAGAGATACCACTCCATCAACTACCAGCTCATGTGCAATGCCCAGGGCGTTATCATGGATATGTGTGCTGGCAGCCCTGGAAGCTACCATAACTCCAACATCTGGCATGCCTCACAGCTGTATCCGGTATTTGTCAGGTGGTACATCCCATATGGCCACCTTGTGGGGGATACTGGCTATGCACTGGAGCCATGGATGATGACTCCCATCAGAAAAGCACACACACCCATGCAAGAACGCCATAATGAGGCACACACACAAACCAGAATCATCATAGAGCATATGTTTGGGATGCTGAAATCACGGTTCCGTTGCTTGGACATATCTTGTGGATCCTTGCAGTACTCTCCAGGCACGTGTGCCCACATCTTCATAGTATGTGCCATGCTACATAATATGATCCAGTGGAAACAGCTGCAGCAGGGACATAATGGTGAAGGCCCTCACAGCCCACCTCAATTGCCAAGGGCACCACAGGCACAGAGAGATTCAGACCACAAACACCCTGTGCCAGCCCCAGTAAGCAGACGGAGGTGTGCCCAGTATGCCCATGCCTTGGCAAAGAGAGAACGTATAACACATACACTGACAGTGTAGGCCCCAATGGACTGAAACACTTCTCCACCTGCACACACAGTAAAGAGGGATGGCACACACACGACCACCTGTCATGTATAGGTGGTCTACTGTGTGCATCCTACATAGGCAGCCCTCAACTATTGCACACACAACTGCTATTGGCACAAGGTAAGTCAATACCTGAACAGTAAATTATGCTAACAGCATGTGTTGATACTGTATGTATAGGTTCCTAGGTACATCGGTAGGTACATGCCTAACTGTCAGAGGCCATTCATAAGCCTAGCCAAAATATGTCTGCTGTCACCACCCCATTGATTAACTAACTGTCCCTCTGTGTAGCAGAGCCATTTGTGGGATCCCTGGGGTGTAACCACTGTTCTCCACCCACTCTGCAAGGATTCCCTGGTGTGTTAATGAGGGGCTCCATATAATGTAATCAGGGATGAAGTTCCAAAGCATGGGGAGTACCCATGACAGGTATCTGTCACCCCAGCATTCTCCAGTTATGGTTGTGGCAAGGTGTAGCACATTACAGTGTGTGGCTCACTGTGACATGAATTCCCATAGCTGGAGCATATCCATTAAGCATCACTTGGACATACCATTAACAGGTATCATCCATATGTACACTAAATGAATTACACATTTGTTTGCAGTGTGGAGGAACAGCCGTAGTACACTCTACATACTAAACACCATAACACTTGTACATATCCCAGATGCCTCAGTGGTAAAGCCACTGACTGTGTCATTCATTTTCCCGGTTCCATGACCTGCAAGGGCTGGTATGTAATTCTGATGTCCCGAATAATGGATGTTGGATGCAGGTCATTAGAGCATGTTTAAGCATATGTTAGAGGGTTTTTGTGCTGGTAAGTGCCAGTAAGCAGCGTTTAAACATGACTACACAGATATGCGCAACACAGGTCTAACCTTTGCTGAATATCGTGCAGATCACGGGCAAAGCTGCCCAGAACCACTGAAATGTACGTTATTTACCCTTGTACTAATAGTGCCTGCTCTGAGAGGTAAAACGACCACTGCCAGGAGTAGAACACGCAACCATGTACACAATCTTCGCAATAACCTACCACTAAGCTACCTGAGATGTACCAACGGCAGGTGTGTACTGTGACAGGTTAAAACACAAAAGGGCGGAGTTCGGGAAATAGTATACACCACTATGTACCCAATGAAAGGTGTATTCTCTCTCTCTCTCTATATATATATATATATATATATATATATATATATATATATAATAGAGAAAGAGAAAGGGTGACAGAGAGATATATGTAGAGATATATATGGATATACATATATATGCAAATATATAGATAGGTTAACAACATCTACACAACCATGGAGGTACATATAAATAGGATACTACCAAATACCGAATGCTTTACATACTGACGCGTGTAATCACGAGGCTTAAAGACCAAAAGACCACAGTACCGGAACACCAGAACCATGAGTACTATTATCACAATGTTAAGGGACATGTAGTTAGTGCTTCTGGTGCTGCAGTTCAGGTAGGTACTGTGTGTAAATGTGTTTCTGATTGCTGTAGTGTGTGTAAGTGTGTGTTCTGAGTGTGATGGGTGTTTCCGTGGGACTGTAATGTGTGTGTGTGGGTTTGCTTCATGTGTCTGTTTGTGCTATCTCGGAGGTAGATTATTAAAGTAGGTGTTGTGTGGGGGGGCACAGCCACCCACATGGGGGGGTGTATGGAGGCATGGCCACCTGGCCATATGTAGTGTAGGATGATTTGTTTGGATGTGATGGGTAGCAGTGTGTCTGTGTGTGCGTGTGTGTGTTCTGTGTTTGTGTTAGTTCCGGGAGTTTGACTGTCGCTGGTTTGAGTGTTCGGTATTGTGAGGTTTGGGAGTCTGAGAACTGTAATGTGGTCGTTGGAAGTGTGTGCATTCCTGAATCCATGGGTATGCTGTATACAGCAGTTGAAGTCTTCAAATATGTGCATAACATGGACCATAAGCAATCACACATTCCGCCATGACCGAACATTATGAACAAAGGATATGGAGAGTATATATGTCTATACACTATTACAAATATGTGCTATGGACATGAGCCAAAGAGAGAGTTACCACCTGTCCCACCTTGCGAGGGGCAGTCTCTCTATTTGCGGTAGTGTCCTGACCAAAATGAGTACAAATACTAATGTCCTACAATCTCGAGACATTTGGCATGTTCCATATTTAATGTAATTGTTGCATAAAATAGTCATCTGTATCTAAAATACCTACATGTAACAAGAAACAGGATAAGCAAGTAAACCGCTACAAGAATATAAGCTTTTATATAGGCATATATGTAAAGTTCTATACTTTGTACTGACGTGGGTATGTGTCGGCATCTACAATCCAATGTGTGTCCTGCAAATGTCCCACTATGGCCATTTGAAAAGGTGGCAACCCAAGCCAAAGAGGTTCAGTCACCAACACAACTCCAATGAGTGCAAATATCTGTGACAGAAATATACGAGATAGCTTTCATGTAGCAACATTTCATTACATACCGATGTATTTCTGAAGGGATTGAAGGACCAACATCACCTGCATGCTATACAGGAACCAATTAACAATGGATTAATGAATCAGCCTGCAATTACCATAGTATTAGTCTACTAAAAGATAGGTCTTCAAATAGGGAAGAAGCCCTCACACACATATCGAATATGTATAAATGCAGTTCCTACACACCTGCATCTGCTTTGTACACCCACCTACATCCAAACACACCCAAAACAATTGCAATACAGACTGTAATAACATCACAAACATTCACTCACTCTATGACATCTGCAGAAGCCTTAACATACCTTGTCAGAGACACACTATAATGGCCCTATGTGAAATCGTTGCTGTTGTACAATGGAACAGACGCCGATGTTACAGGGTTTGGTTGCAATAATCCCGTATCAGATGGCTGATATAACAGCTAGACTCACATGTAGAACTACATCCTCTAGCCATTACACACAATCCATGGGGGCCATGAAGTTAATATATCTCTGTGTGTCTCCATATAGCTGTTGCAATTCATCACAAACAACACATCCAGGCCATCTTCCTTGAAGGTAGGGCAAAGGGACAACGCCCAAGTGGAGTATTCAATTATACCCCACTGTTGCCATGTCATTGGCTAATGGAGTAGCTGCACAGCTGATGTGCATGTAATCATCTACTCAGGAACACCAATTGGTGGCAGGATTCCACATGTTACTACTATCTAAGTATAAAAGGATGGCTTTCCGTACATTCAAACCGTATGTACATACCCGAAAAACGTTACAATGAGGATTGCAACACAAAACGAATAGGGTTTATATTACCGTCAACTTGGGATACTAATAAGGTATGTAGAACACTCAGTATGTCGGTGTATGTAGTAACTGTTCTGTAATAATTAAAGTGTACGCAATGCATATAATGGGAAAAGGTATTATGTAGTGATGTATTGTTGAGCATAGTAATGCTCGTAGAAATTGTGTGTACTGCTGTAGGCCACAAGGTAAACACCTCATACACCACAAGGGATGCTATATAAGGACTTTGAACACAACAATTCCACTCCAGCTGCTGTCAGTGGCAGGGTTGGTCCAACAACTACGTGCCATAACAGGGGATAGTATATGTTGATATACTGTAACAGTAGGCATATGTGTGGGTGTATAACTGAGAATAACATGTCTAAGGTGGTCCTGCTATGCAATTATGATTTGCATTGTGGGATATTGTGGCAAAAATGTGAAATGTACAGTATTGTAGGTAGATATGTCTAACATTTTACATAGCATTACTGTTATGTTATGCAAACATCAGGTATGTCTATTGGCATGTACAATACACAATAACAGGATACATATGACTTGTAGTCACCAGACAGTGTATCAGCATGATAGCTAATTGAAATGGAAGAGCTAGTCAATTATCCATGCACAAAGGACATGTAATAGCTTCATAGGTTCATAGTTAGGTACTATGCTGTCTGGCCAAGGCCATTCGTAAGCCTAGCTACAGTGTTTTGACTTGCGGCACCTCCCTAGATTAGTGTCCTGTGCCTGTGAACAGCAGAGCCATTAGTTTCCTGTGCCTCTGTACAGCAGAGCCACTGCAGTGATCCCTGGTGTACATGTCTGTCTCCCATCCACCCATTGAGGTATCTCTTGAAGAGTGCTAGTGAGGGTCCCTGCCTGATGTACATAGGAATCATGTTCCAAAGCATGGTGAGTGTCCAGGTCAGGAATGTATCCCTCCAGCACGTCCTAGTCATCGTTGCATTTAGGTACATATCCCAGAGCATGTGGCTCTCATGGGCTTTTGCTTATGTGGAGCATATCCATCAATACTGTTTTGGACATGGGCCTTTATGCTCAGCAGAGATCACCTCTGAGTATATGATATGCAAACGAGTACACTTGGGGTTTCTGTAGTTGGACTGCATACGTCATCTTTCGGAGGTCAGTATTCCTCTTGGTGTGGTAATGCTGTGGTATTTCAAGTCATTGCTGTTGTCTCATAAGGTACATCCCAAATGGGGTGTTGTACCCTTTAATGTGTTTCATAAGTCATGAGTAGAGAGGCAAAATGGCTGCCTTTGTTCTGGCTACAAACCCATTAGAGATTAGGGGGGCCACATAGAAGGATATCCACAGCACCTTGGAAATATGGTTATCAAAGGATTGAATGCTATCTGCTTGGGTTATAAGATCTCTTATTATGTCTTATGTATGTAGGGGACTACCACCTATGTGATAGTCCGCGGGTTATTGGGGTAATCCAAAGGGGATGTCTATGTACCTTGTGGCATGCAGCTTGAGGCCATGCTATTGACATCATGTATCCGTCCCAGTGACACCCTTATGGAGAGTGTCTGTATCAGCTGGGTAATCAATCATGGCCCCTAGTTTGCAGTTGTCTGCAAGCCTTTTCAGGGTAAGTCCTCCTGTGCTAGCCTGTACCTCAGAGAAGCATATATCAAACATGAGGGACCCTATGACTGAGCCCTGGGGGACGCCAATTGTAACTGATTTACAGTAGGACCTAGGGTATGCTACCCTCACTGTGTGGGTTCTGTCCATGAGCCACTTTGCATAACATCTCGTGACGTAGGGGTTAATGTGCAGGTGGATGTGTATGTTGACAATACCAGAATGGTGTTGGTGTTGAAAGCCTTTGAGAGGTCAAGATAGGCTGTGTGGACCTCCTTACCTTCATCTACCTCCTTGGTAACTGTCTCAAAGGACTCCACCAGGTTTAGGAGGCATGGTCTGGCTCTAACAAATCCAAACTGGGTGGGATCAAAGGTTTGGAGGCCACCAATGTCTCTGTGAATGAGATCCATGATGATGTGCTCCATAGCCTTGCAGAACAGTCTAGTCAGGCGTATAGGGCAATAGTTCCCCTGGTTCATTGTGGCGCCACCTTTGTGGAGTGTGATAACCGTTGCTGTGCACCATTCAGGGGCCACAATGCCTGATGCAAGGCTATTAGTGAATATGGTGCCCAAGTGGGGAGCCATTTCATTCTGAAGTTCATGGGAATCACAGCCTGGGATGTTGTATGGTCACATGGATGCTGTGTTCCTGGCTTTAGAGAGTACAGCTTTGAACTGCGTAGTTGTGATCGCAGGGACTCTGCATCATTCCTGTATAGATATGGGCCCTTTAGGGTGTGAGAGGGGTGTAAAGTTAGCACTGAACCTATCTGCTAGGATGTTGCCAATATCAGTCGGTTCTGTAATGTTCATGCCTTACTGCTGTATGTCAGAGCAGATGTGGGTATCACCATCGAGAGTAGTGACATACATCTAGAATGCTTTGTGGTAGTCCTTGGAATTTGTCATGGTTATATTTACGTAGCTAGCTTTGGAGGATGTGATAAGGGATCTCAGATTCTTACTGAGGCTGACCAGGGAGGTCCTCCACTCATGAGATTACACTCTGCTTTGCAACAGTCTCCTCCTTCTGTTGTACATTATGTCCATGGCAGTGGACCACCAGAGTGGCCTCCGTTTTCTGGTGGGCACCATCATGGTTCTGTTTGGGATAGCATGATCCATGCAGTCGTGTAAGTGCTAATTAAGTGCAGTTGTGTATGATTCAGCAGTTGTAAATGTATTGTCCATCTGCACGGGTGTCATGATATTTACTACTGCTATCATAAGAAGCCTGAAGTTGGCTTTGCAGAAATATTGTACTGTGTTTTCCATAAAGGGTGTGGTGCCAGTATGTGGATAACAAGGGTGATTAGCGTACGTTCGGATCTGACCAACAAGGAGATAACCCCAGGTGTGGAACACCAGTCACACATGCTGGTAATGACCAGGTCTAGGATATTGTTGGCCCTGGTGGTGGTGTGGATAGGTTGATCCAGGCTATTGGAGGTTATGAATCCCAGAAAGCATTGGCCTAATGTGTCGGTACATGAGTAGGTATCCCAGTTAATGGTGGGATAGTGTCAGTTGCACATCAGTAGTGTGTCTGTTTGAACACTACTTTCCAGTACACCAAGAAGTGAGGACTGTTAACCATGGGGTATGGTGGGGGATCTGTAGCAAGCTACAATTTCTATAGCAATTATGGCCAGAGTTAGTTGTACTTGGATAACCTCTGATGCATTGTGCTAAGCAACCAGCCTGGAGGTGTGGATATCCTTAGGAAATATGGACACACCTCCGCCGTGGGTGTTCTCGTCCTGGTTACATGACTGAAAGGTGTGGTATGACTAATAGCCTGACAGTTCAGGGGTGCTCTCAGGAGCCTAGAAGCAGGTCCCAGTCACTGCACAGATATCGAAGTGGTCCATTACAAGGAGTGCCTCGGGTGAGTGCGTTTGAGATGAAGACGTCAAGCATTGAGTAGCATTACCCTCAGGTTTTGCTTGCCTGTTCCTGTTATGGTGGTGAATATGTTATTTGAACCATGCCTAAAACAGGCACTATAGGAGCAGCAAGCACCTTAGCCATTATCTGGAATCCCAGGGCCGACAGGTGCAGGCCATCTGTGCCAAAGGATCGTGTTCTGTCGACCATGTCATTCAAAGCAGACAGATACTGGATACCCTTGGAATGACACCAGAAGCATAGCCAATTGTTGAAGTAAATAATTTTGCCCTTGTACTGCGTTATCAGTCTGGACAATGGCAGAATGCTACTCAGGGCTAGGGTGATACCTGCCTGAGCTACGAGATCGGAGAGCTATTCCATGTCTATTTACATGTAGTCCAGGAAGGTACATCTCAGGGCATTCACACTAACACAGAGAATGACACAGTCATGTTGTACCTGTTGTGGAGGGACCTGAGTGCATAGTGCATAGGTTATGTTGCAGATCCTGTTACCCAACAGGCAGTTGACAGTAACTATCTCCTTGTGTAGCCTGGTGCGTGGGACATCAGTGTGACTGCCTATAGAGTCACCTATGACTAGTGTGTTGGGTACGTTATTTCACCCTATTGGCTGTAGTTGATGGGCACACTGCATCTGTGGGCTATAAGTAATTGGTGTTGTGTTGGGGGATGGGGGCTACCTGCATTTCTGCTTTGGAGTTCTCTGTTGCCTAGACAGAGTAGTATTGAGAGTCTCCGCAAATGTTGTAGTCTTACTATGTGTGGCCTGTGGTGGTGGAGATCTAGTGAGACTATGTGATGAGTGTGGTGTGGTGCAAACGTTTAACATCCCCACATGATTGTCAGGTTCAGTCTGAGTTGGAGAGAGCTTTACCTCCAGCATAGCTAGATATGTGCATCTCCCACAGGTTGTAGTGTTGTATGTTAGGAGGGGAGTATTGACTGTGTTCACAAGACAATTTCTATATTGCCTCATGATGCCCATATTCATCATATAGACAGGCGAGAACACTGGGAATTGACACTTGGACATGCCTGAATATTTAACTATTTCCCACTAGATAAGTGAGGAAAGTGTGTACAAGAGCTGTTTTACTCTAAGCAAGTGGGAAATGTAAGTACAAACAGTGTTTACCTGCAGGTAATGAGGAGCATTGAGTACTATAGTAATTAGTAGCTCATGTAGTGCTTACATGTTCTGAACAAGTGCTGAGCATGAATAAGCAGTACAGATAGGGTGTTGGATAACATAAACACACTGCCCCCCCAACAGGTACGCAATCACATATCCATGTACACTACAGAGCCCCTGTAACCATAACTATGATGGTATGGGGTGCACTCAGGCTGCATGGGATCTGTCCACATCCCTGGTTGTATCATACACATATGGCAAAACAGTTTGCTCTACACATACACATCATGTAAAACATAGCTTCATGTCAGTCTGTGAAAACACTGAATGGTGCACACCAACATTTATCACAACCCACAAAGTGGAGACACCACTCATAATGGGTGGCACTGCACTACTACCCTGCTGAGTCTGGACTGAAAGTCCATGAACCTTAATCAACGTCCATGAACCTTAATCAACGTCTATGTTGTTAGCAGTACAGATGTAGATGACAGTATGGATGATTTCACACTGCATATCATACCTGTGACAGGTCATAGGACATCATCACCCATACTGTGTTCCACCTACACTCAGTATACTAGATGTACATTTGTATGTCACAGGAGTGTTCTGCCAGTGGACTGTTGACAGAACTAACACTACAAAAGGTGTCTGAGTAATATGTGCATATCACACCAGTGCCAACTACAGTAAAACAGGGTTAATTTGTTGTACTCCATCTCACTGTAACCCATACCACACAGACAAATGGGAGGCATCTGCCTATGTAAGTATGTGAATGGCTATGACCTAGGAGCAATAGCTGACTCAGTGTTGTGGACAACACACAGAAGGGGCTTTGTGGGTGAGGTGTGTGACATATGTGCACAATCTGGCAGCTGCATATTGCATTGTCACCCTAGGTTAATAACCCTGTACCCATGAACTACCACCTAGGCAGCGGTCAGCATAATGGACACTGTGTGTAAGGGATGCTGCTGTGCAGTTTACCTCCCTGAGCTAGTGACATCACCAAGCCTATTAGGCAGTCATAAGAGGCAACCCTAGTCATGACAGGGTGCCATCCATGAACATAGAGATCATTGTACAGCCATACTCATCACTCAAGTTACCAATATCAGATCACATATCATCTTTAAGCAGTATTGGTCATGTTTGGATGGCCGACACCAACCTTCACAATCCTCATCTCCACTATGTAGCATGATGCCTACCCTGCATAAAGACATCCAACACTGTGATGTTGGACATGCTACATGTACATATCCTAATCTCAAATACATACGTCATGGACATACACCTTCTTAGTACAAGGATCGCCACATGCTGGACAGATCCTTGTGCCATGCACGTTACATACTCCTGCCATACTATGCAACCCTGTCTAGCAAAGCTGCACATTTCACCTCTGTCAGACATAGTGTGATGACCGCATTGTAGATGTATCATTAACCATGTGGATCAGTTATGTGGCACTGCTTCACCTGGCGCTGGAAACACGGCTGTCAGCTACAGCTAAGTAACGTTACATCCTAGGCTCATACATGGCCCAGGGCATACAGACTACTAGATGACCTTGGCCGTACATGCTACAGTTGATAACCATCCCTGCAAATACCATCAGGCTAGCTAGTGTCCCATGTGTATCACATGTGCAACACAGGCGATACATGGCAGGATGTTGAACTGCTGTACAGTGCCGTGTAGATGTATATGGAAAAACACCTGCATGTAAAGGCTTTCATGTGCATGTCTGCAGTGTCACAGGTCATGTCCGTTAAGGCAGTGTATGTGTTTATATGTGACATGTACACAGCATCAAGGTCGACAGCATTAATGTGGACACATACAGGCATGTGCTGATAGGTAAGAACACCAGTACAGGCAAACAGACATGCCCACATCAAGACAGCATCCACATGGAGTATGAGCAATGTAATCAGGTGACACACATATATGGTGATAATATCCAGTCCCCATTGGGTGACACATGTGTGTGGCACAAACATGTCAGTGGTGTCAGTGTCATGAAGATTTGCAAAGACAACTATTTATATGTAATAAATGTGATACACATGTATGTGCAGCTATATCTCTCTGCATCTCTGAGATACTGTGACCTGTCTCCATCATTATGTCTTCCAGGTATGCCGCAAGCAAGGCTCCAGCCTATACATGCTTGGAGGATGAGGCCCTTATACCTTACCTTCAAGAAAACTATGGTGTCCTGTTTAGCCATGTGCCAGAGGATGCACAGCAGTGGGATGACCTGTGGCAGGAACTTCGCAGGAGGGTTAATGATGTGGGTGGCCATAACCGTACATACCAGCAGGTGCACAGACACTGCATGGACCTGATCAGATGTGCAACACAGTGTGCAAATGCAATCGCCAGGGAACAAGGTGCAATAGGTGGTGGGCCACCAACCCAGCCCCCACTCACATGTACCGAGGAGCTACTGGCCAACCTGGGGACACTGACAGAACAGCATCCACAAGTCTTAGCTGACATCGTGGAGGCGGGTGTCTCTCAACCACCAAGCCTGGAGTTGCCTGATAAGTCACTACTGCACATATAACTATTATATCCCATATAGTTGCATGTGTTACTGTACAATATGTAATGTAACATCATATGCAAGGCATGTATACACACATGCCACATACTATAGTATGCTACTCTGTGTATGCACACATGTGCATACAGTCCTACTGTACTGGCGAATGTGTTAACATGCACATTGCACCCTGTAGCTGTCATACAGGTGTGAATAATGATCATACTGCTGTGTCACCCCTATATAGGTACCTCAGGTGTTCCGCTAAGACAGCAAACTGTTGCAGGTGAGGCAGTTATAAGTATCAGGCATGTTAATGCACAGAGCTATTCACCATGTGGCCAGTTAACACATGTACACATAATGTATGGTCCGGTCACAATATACAGGTTGCATCTGCAATCCATCACAATGGCTACCCATGTGCAATACTTACTGACTAAGTGAAACACTAACATGAAACCTCAGAAACTGTCATTGCTAGATGTGTGGACAGGCTGTGCATACAATGGTGGAGGTGTTGTTCAATGTAGGAACATGTACTACACATCAGAACTACACATGTGGGGTACACAAACAGTACTACACAGTGAGCTGGAGTATGGGCAGCCCACAGGATTCACCATTGTGGATTATGCCCCTGCTATGAGTGCACACATTGTGATGTGCCATAAGATATGTCCATGACATTTAGTGGGCCGGCTGCAACATTGTCTCACTATCCCATAAAGCATACCCCACATACCAAACATACAACCCTTTGTCTGCATAACCCTGTGGACAGTGGAGTATATGACATCTATGGGTTTATGTCATATGGGACAACACAGACATGTGAGATAGACAGCCATCACAACCGTTTGGCCAACACATGTTCACACATGGCCATGGAGGATGGCCAGAGACATGTAGCAACACACAGTAGATGTGATGTGTTTGTCCATACACCCTGTTGTACAGTGGCTACACATGGTCCAACTATAGCCTTTGTTGAATGGTTATATTGCAGATGTGGAACACTGGACATCCTACAGGCCTGTGCACAGCTTGTGGAGGTGTAACATCATTCGACCACATAAGATGTGTTGAACATCATGACTGTGTCACAGCATGACAGTAGTAACCTGTACAGCATCCACATACATACACAGACAACAACATCAGGTCACAGATACAGTACATTTCCCTTGCTGCTGTGGAACATCACTGTCAGCCATGCACCTTGTGTGTGTGGTACTCAAATGTCATGTGGGACATGGTGCATTGACAAGTATGCCATGTGTGGACATGGTTGCCAGGCAGCTAAAATATGTTAGCAGATGTGCAGGGGTGTCATCCGTATGGCCTTCAGTGACCTGTGTCACACATTCCACATCATGGTTTAGTGTGTATACACCTCAGCTCCATGGGTCACAATCCACAGTATATATGTATTGTGTATGCACACAGTTATGGCTATGCACTGTGTCTGTAATTCACACTGTATAGCAATAGAGATGCCTCATGATTTCATGCAATGGCACTGTGTCTGTACTTCACACTGTATAGCAATATAAACGCCTCATAATACCCTGCAATGGTCATGCACATCTGCTAAATGTGCATTTTATCTGTAGGGCAGACAGACAACTCTGCAATGTGACACCATTACCCCACTGTATATGTGACAGGACACCATTGTGTTAAACATGTATGCATGTCAATGCACACCTCAGCAGATTACATGTCATACTACATGTTAATGTCAAGGTCATATGCCACACATCAGCCATGTGTACTGTTAACCTGTGCTGGTCCACATGGTGTAACTCAGGGATGCATGCTTACAACCATGATTGTGTGAAATGCATGGCTTCTGCTATGACACATGCATGCTGTTGTGTGCAACCCAGCGATGTATGATAACTTCCACTATTATTGTCTGAGCTGCATGCCATCTGCTGTATCAAATGCATGTTGCATGCCTTCTGTCAAATCACATGCATGGTGTGTGTCTGTGTGTGTGTCTGTCTGTGTGTGTGTGTGTCTGTGTGTGTGTGTGTGTGTGTGTGTGTGTGTGTGTGTGTGTGTGTGTGTGTGTGTGTGTGTGTGTGTGTCTGTGTGTCTGTGTGTGTGTCTGTGTGTGTCTGTATTCTAATGTAGAGTTTTGTTTGCCTTCACGGGTGATGTAGGTGCATTACCATCCTGCGGTCCATTTGATTTTAGTGTCCCCACAGACCCTAGCAGTGATGAGGAACATATGCTTGAGGCACAGGCAGGGTTGTCAGGGGCTGAATCTGTGCCATTGGTTGCCATTCCACCTATATCCCTCTGATCCCCCCACACAGATCTCATGCCAACACATACTCCATCACCAATGGCCATAGAGGAAGGACAGTTGGCATGTGGTAAATTGGAACAGGAAAGTGTGGTGGCTACGGAAGGTGTGTATTCACACCATGGTGTCAGACAAATGACTGGAGATGGGCCACACAGGCATGTGGCCAGTGCTGCTCATAGGAGGACCTCTGGCTGACATGCCCCTGCAGGACAGAGCACAGCAACTGGTGTCACCAGATGCATGTATCAGGCTTTAATGGTGGCACAGGCATGTGCTGAATGGCAGAACAGAGAAGGGCAGTGGCTTCAGAGGGCTGCTATCTGTTCCTTAAACAACAACATCCAGGCATTGGCAAATGCTCAACAGCAGATTGCTGAGGTTTTGGACAGATGATTGGGTGACATGGTTGGAATCCTTGACCGTGGCATGACAATCCGCAAGCGTGAGCTGTCTGTGCTGGAACATCTGGTAGGAGTGAGGCATAGGGCAATTGGACGTAGGCCAGCTACGTCACCTGGTGCAGGTCTACGTGCACGAGCTACCTCACATGCCCGCTCCCATAGTGGTGGTAGCAGCAGCACTGCAGCTGGTGCTGCGCTGTCCACACCAGGACACAGCAGGCCACATGCACGTGGCCCTGGACGGTCCCAACAGGAACACGGTTCCAGTGGACATGTGTCATCGGACAGTACCCAATCTGCACCTCTGCCTGGTAGTGCCCGTGCAACCCCTGGCAGGCACAGGTCACATGGCTGTGGCTGGACACCATGAGCTGTCAAACCTGGTCTGCACGGTCTGGAGTTGTCAATAATACCCTGTGTAGGCCAGAGACATTTCAGAACTGTGTGTACACATACACGCACACACCAGAAACATCTGTAGGGCACCACAACACACACATGCATAACAATCACACATGGCCAATTAGATCACAGGCCCTAACCCACAAACATGATATCATCTACTGGTGCAGCCTAGGCTCCTGGCAAACATTATCACCCTGTGCATATGATGATGCCTGTGCCACATCCCTGTCATCCACACCATCAGTGCAGGGATATGCTCATATGATCTGATGCACAAGGTGAACAGAATAGGGAGATAAGTGTACATTACAATTGTTGTGTACTGTTGACATGCAGCAGACATACCATGTAGTACAGGTTTAGAATGCATTGTTTTCTGTTCACAGTATGTGTCTTGGTAACAACAGTAACAGCATGTTGGTCATGATGCCCTGCTTCCATCCTTCAGGTCTAATTGCATGTACCGTCGAGTGCCAGTGTTTGCAGTTTCCCATGTGTAAATGTGGACTACTCACAGGTATGTATGGCAATACCAGCATGCTATTCGTAGCTTCAACCTCACTGTTAGAAAGGCTGACATTCCAAAGATGTCTACACATCTACTGATCCAGGAGCATGGGAGCTGTGTATTAAGCTTCAGTGGCTAGAGACGTGACAGCCATACTGGGTGATATCACAGGTACAGTTACATGGGGCGGGGAGTTTACATAGCAGTCTAGCTGATGACAAGGGTAGAGGCCAGTTGATAGCTTGAGGCTTCACTGTGTAACAGTAATACACATTCACATTACAGGATGAGAACACACAACTACACACACACACACACACACACACACACACACACACACACACACACACACACACACACACACACACACACACACACACAGGTATTTGCACACATGTATTCAGACACACAGTAACACGCCCACACTCACGGGGTCAATGACACTGTAACACACACACACACTTGATAGTGTTGAGGTGAGGACCCCTGCCTATGTGGTAATCACCATTACAGTACTATACACCCACATGACACAACACAGAGACTACACATGTACAGGTAGTCAGTAATGCCTAAGATCGGCCGGCATCAACAGGGTAGTAGATTGCATCACCTGGAGGGGTTAGGGGTCCTATCTGTTCACTATGGTAACATACATCCTCACTCCATGGACCAGACAGCCATACATACATACACACACACACTGTGGAGTCCACAATTGAATGCACCTATGTCATACACATACAGATAGCTCACATGTGTGTGATACACACCCACCCCTGCCTATGTCTTGCTTTCAACAATGCAGTATGTACAGATCTCTACAACAGTGTACAAGAGTGTGAGTAACAATTGGGATGTATTCCCCACCATACGTGGCATATATGGACACACAAGCAAACACACATGACAGTACTGTGAATCAAACACCTGCTATCTTATGATGTATGACAGACAGACAATGTGTACCGCTACATTTGGCAATTGTGCTGATATATGCACAGGGGAGGTCTTAAGTGTTACAGGTGTCAAGTGATTTACAGTCAGTGACACCCTGACCACTGTGTAGGTTGTATGTGTTCCCATTCAATTAACAGAAACATAGCTTAGTGTTTGCACATGTTATTGTAGGATGGCTTGTGACACACCTGTGAGCTGTCTTCAGCAAACATCCATCTGCAAAGATGGCCCACCACTTTATGTCCACACATCCATCCATACCTGATGTACATCTTACCGTACTGTCAGTATATCACCATATACAGTTGGCAATGATGGGGCTGCATTGCAACTGCATGTTGTAGTAAGACACACGTCACCTGCAAACATCAGCTACAATACACGCATGGTAGCTGAACGCATACCACTACATGTACATCTGTGTAGGTCCTACATTCCTGTCATTTAGCCATGTTTGTAGGTATTGCAATTGTTGGACATGTGTGATGATATACATGACACATGGACTGTTGTATGATATGATAATTGTCATGGGTAACCAGTACAGAGGGAATGTTAACTCAGTCAACATTGATATCACACCTTATGTACTGTTAGCATTCAACAGCCATGGACCTACCTTCCATGTGCATGTGTGTAATTGCTGTAGCCACCTGTCTGCATGAAGGACAGCAACAGCTATGCTATGTACATATGTGTTGTGTGTGTGTATGGCATGTACATATCCACAGCAGGTACATGTATGTCATATCCAAACATGAGGGTGTTTACTGGTGTACAGCAACAGTCATCTGTTACTGCTGTATATGACCCAGGGCCCCTGTTATGTGTACAGCCGACCTGGGTACGAACAGTGGTATCATTGCATTGCATAACACATGATGCAACTGTGTCAGTACATGGGCAGTCTGCACAGTTGATGTAGAGCTAGGTACAGTCCACTGGTCATGGGTCACATGGTGTTGTACTAATATATGTTCTACCACATGTATGGATGTGTGTTGCTGGTCCAAGGATGTGGTAATGTCTGAGAGCTACATCCTAGAATGCAGCTTTTGACACTGTGATCTGCACCTGACACATCTGTGATGCCTTTTGAGGGTGTACTGGTCAGTACATGTGAGTGGCCTTCATGTACGTGGGGACACCAACACCTGGAGCGGTCCATACCGGTGTTATGGCCCACATGTCTGTATCCGAGGTATACAGTGGTAGTGCTATTGTGCACAACTGAGCCTTCAGCCAGATGTTCCTCACTGCAGAGATGTCAGTATTCCCCATTGTTGAATCTACATTGGGCAGCTGTGATTATGAACGCTACACAACTAGCACTGTTTAGCATACACATACAATGCAGTTGTCCTCTAGGTGTCAGGGTGTTAACCTGGTCTCAGGACATTCATCTATGAATGGCACTATATGGGCAAAGTAGCCACTCCTGGCAGGACATCACCACGGGTGGTAGTAGTGTGCCAAGTTTAGATTGGTACATCTTAGGTGATGGACAGCAGCAGACATTGTGTAGAAGACCGGTGTCAGATATATGTAGTGCAGTGTTCCTGCTAACAATGACAACTATCGACACTGGAGTCCATTACAATGTGTTGTTCACATCTAACTGTAATAGCATGGCCACTGTGCCCTTCTGTGTTTAGAATCAGAGTGCATACAAAACAGCCCTGTGCTACTAAGTGTGTGAGCATGCCCAGTATAACGTTGTGTAGATGGACACATAGTGCATTCCAAACCGCCGTGTGTTACTAAGTGTGTGAGCATGCCCAGTGACACCTTGTTTCGGTTATGTGCCTCTATGTGTATGGGCATGGCCATTGTAACCCTGTATAGCGATAGTAGTCGTCCAGTCAACAGATGACCATACCCTACTTCAGGATGGATTTCTACATTGAACATACAGGGTCACAGGTATGTACATCATAACTGCCAGCATCCATGTCAATGTCTGCATCCTAGAAGGTCATATTGACAGTCTTGAAAGGTGTAGTGTCTGTGGCACTTTCATTATCTATGTAGTATTGCAATAGTGGTCCATAGATAGGCAGTTGTCCTGATCCCACCACTGGTGTGTGTTTGTCTCCGTCTGCCTGGGGACAGAAATATGCTTTTAAACTGCTCACACTCCATACAATCCCTATCGCCGACTTTGCCATTGCTGATGATATCACCCATCTAGAAGTACACCTCTGGGAGTGTTGTGTTCCAGAAATCTCAGTAGCGCATTCTGTAACTGCGTAATGCTGCAGTGTGATAAGATAGTTAGGTCTGTGTTCTAAACCCAGCCATGCCAACTGTGTGTGTGTCTCTGTCTGCATGGGGACAGAATAATGTTTTTGGACTGCTCACACTCCATACAATCCCTATCACCAACTTTGCCATTGCTGATGATGTCACCCACCTAGAAGTACACCTCTGGGAGTGTTGTGCCCCAATAATCTCGGTTGCACATTCCGTAACTGCGTAATGCTGTAGTGTGATAAGATAGTTAGGTCTGTGTTCTAATCCCAGCTGTGCCAACTGTGTGTGTGTGTGTCCATCTGCCTAGGGACAGAATAATGCTTTTAGACTGCTCACACTCCATACAATCCCTATCGCCGACTTTGCCATTGCTGATGATGTCACCCACCTAGAAGTACACCTCTGAGACTGCTGTGTCCCAGTAATCTCGGTAGCACGTTCTGTAACTGCATAATGCTGTAGTGTGATAGAATAGACAGGTAGGTGTTCTATTCCAAGGCAAAACAGGTGTGTGTGTTTGGCAGTCATATCCTATGTGTTGGTGTCTGTGAGTGGCTAGGTACTGGATGTGTTGAGGAGCGTGTTTTGTTGTTTTCCTATATAGTGGCCATAAATGTCACAATTGGCCAAAAGACTGGGTTGGCAAGACATACACATACATTCAGCAATAGGTCTGGTGAGTAATGTCAGCAGCCCTAATCTTACCCTTAATATAGTCTGAACCCATGTGATGCACAGAAACACACTTGCCTTGATATTAACACCAGTACATAATGCAGGAGATGCATGTGGTTTCCTTTTCATTCTTGTCTAATGCTTTGGTGTGACGTGGTCTGCTGTTGAGATATATATTCTATACCTATGTATGTATATGTATATGTGTATGTATATATATATATATATATATATATATATATATATATATATATATATATATATATATATATCTATATATATATATATATATATATATATATATATATATATATATATATATACATGTGTAGCACACATAAATCTACATGATGGAATACATGTCCTATACTGTTGAATGCCTGTGCTGGATGATCTGTACGTGATAACCTCAGCTGTATATATACCTGCCATGGCTTAGTGGTAAAGCACATCGTCTGTGGTGTGCAGGGTCCTGGTTTCGAGCCATGCAGAGGCCGGTTATTTTGTTGCTGGGAAGAACAAGGGACATCGAATCACGGTGATAGTAAGGCACTTTTAACCAGTTTTGTGTCGGTCTGCAGGACAGTAAGCAGTGGTTATTTTTGGGGAGGCTCAGTATGGGTCATGTAACTATGCATTAGAAGACAATGCTATGAAAACAAGGTGGAAATTAGTGAATCCCATTTATCCCCAGGGTGTGATGCAGATCCCAAGAGTGTATGTGTATAGATAGCCGGGTGCAGGACTCGAATATAGGTGAAAGCATGGGGTGTCAGGCATACTGTACGTAGATTGGAGCCCTTTGTCTCAGGATTGCTCCTGGCTTAGCATGCCTAAGCTAGGGGTGTGTCTATACCTGCCTACTGCAATTGGGAGAGACAACAGCAGTAGGAGAGTAGTCAAGGTGAACAAGCTGGGCAAACAGGTGATAATTATCACAATCAGCAGATTACAGGCCCAGCCCGGCCCAGAACATGATGATAAAGTGAGCAAGCACCATACCCTTGGGTTTTTCCACACTCTACACCACCAGTGTATACATGTGGGGAAATTTTACAAAACAATCCAATGAAATGAGAAGGGCTGCAGCAGGCAACATAGACCAACGTGTGCAGGAGGCTGAGGGTGGTGAGGATGTGAATGCTGCCAAACAACCCTCAGTGAGGAGACAGAAAAGACTGTACAGACCCAGGGTAACCTACCAGGGCTACATGAGCTGGAGATAGTGGAGCTATGGGGTGGACAGAGACCTCCGACAGCAGATTGTTGAACTTTGCCGGCCACACCTGACACATCGAATAGGCTGAGGGCAACCCATCCCAGTGGATACCAAGGTATGTGTAGGCCTAGGTATACTAGCCACAGGTGCCTCCCAAAGCACAACTGGGGATATCATGGGGATCTCACATGCATCAGCATCCAGAGTATTCTACCAGTTCCTGGATGCCATGTCACCACATGCCAGTGAGCACGTACATTTCCTCAACACACGTGAGGTGTTGACCAGCAATATGCATCTCTTCCACCAAATGGCAGACTACCCTGGGGTAGTGGGTGCTATAGCCTGCACACACACGTACACATCAAAGCACCACCCAGTGAGCAGGATAGGGCCTACATTAACCGCAGGGGCATCCCCTCCATCAACTGCCAGGTTGTATGCATACCCAGGACATTATACTGAATGTGTGTGCTGGCTGCCCTGGAAGCTATGACGATTCTGATATGTCATCTGACACAGCTGTACCACAGCTTTGCCAATATGGACATCCCCACGGTCACCTAGTGGGGATGCTGGGTACCCACTGGATCCATGGCTGATGACACCCATCAGAAATGCACACATCTGAACAACTACACCATAATGAGGCACATGCACAGGCCAGACATATAATAGAGCAAATGTCATGTGGGACATGGTGCATTGACAAGTATGCCATGTGTGGACATGGTTGCCAGGCAGCTAAAATATGTTAGCAGATGTGCAGGGTGTCATCCGTATGGCCTTCAGTGACCTGTGTCACACATTCCACATCATGGTTTAGTGTGTATACACCTCAGCTCCATGGGTCACAATCCACAGTATATATGTATTGTGTATGCACACAGTTATGGCTATGCACTGTGTCTGTAATTCACACTGTATAGCAATAGAGATGCCTCATGATTTCATGCAATGGCACTGTGTCTGTACTTCACACTGTATAGCAATATAAACGCCTCATAATACCCTGCAATGGTCATGCACATCTGCTAAATGTGCATTTTATCTGTAGGGCAGACAGACAACTCTGCAATGTGACACCATTAGCCCACTGTATATGTGACAGGACACCATTGTGTTAAACATGTATGCATGTCAATGCACACGTCAGCAGATTACATGTCATACTACATGTTAATGTCAAGGTCATATGCCACACATCAGCCATGTGTACTGTTAACCTGTGCTGGTCCACATGGTGTAACTCAGGGATGCATGCTTACAACCATGATTGTGTGAAATGCATGGCTTCTGCTATGACACATGCATGCTGTTGTGTGCAACCCAGCGATGTATGATAACTACCACTATTATTGTCTGAGCTGCATGCCATCTGCTGTATCAAATGCATGTTGCATGCCTTCTGTCAAATCACATGCATGGTGTGTGTCTGTGTGTGTGTCTGTCTGTGTTTGTGTGTGTGTCTGTCTGTGTGTGTGTGTCTGTGTGTGTGTGTGTGTGTGTGTGTGTGTGTGTGTGTGTGTGTGTCTGTGTCTGTGTGTCTGTGTGTGCGTGTCTGTGTGTGTCTGTATTCTAATGTAGAGTTTTTGTTTGCCTTCACGGGTGATGTAGGTGCATTACCATCCTGCGGTCCATTTGATTTTAGTGTCCCCACAGACCCTAGCAGTGATGAGGAACATATGCTTGAGGCACAGGCAGGGTTGTCAGGGGCTGAATCTGTGCCATTGGTTGCCATTCCACCTATATCCCTCTGATCCCCCCACACAGATCTCATGCCAACACATACTCCATCACCAATGGCCATAGAGGAAGGACAGTTGGCATGTGGTAAATTGGAACAGGAAAGTGTGGTGGCTACGGAAGGTGTGTATTCACACCATGGTGTCAGACAAATGACTGGAGATGGGCCACACAGGCATGTGGCCAGTGCTGCTCGTAGGAGGACCTCTGGCTGACATGCCCCTGCAGGACAGAGCACAGCAACTGGTGTCACCAGATGCATGTATCAGGCTTTAATGGTGGCACAGGCATGTGCTGAATGGCAGAACAGAGAAGGGCAGTGGCTTCAGAGGGCTGCTATCTGTTCCTTAAACAACAACATCCAGGCATTGGCAAATGCTCAACAGCAGATTGCTGAGGTTTTGGACAGATGATTGGGTGACATGGTTGGAATCCTTGACCGTGGCATGACAATCTGCGAGCGTGAGCTGTCTGTGCTGGAACATCTGGTAGGAGTGAGGCATAGGGCAATTGGATGTAGGCCAGCTACGTCACCTGGTGCAGGTCTACGTGCACGAGCTACCTCACATGCCCGCTCCCATAGTGGTGGTAGCAGCAGCACTGCAGCTGGTGCTGCGCTGTCCACACCAGGACACAGCAGGCCACATGCACGTGGCCCTGGACGGTCCCAACAGGAACACGGTTCCAGTGGACATGTGTCATCGGACAGTACCCAATCTGCACCTCTGCCTGGTAGTGCCCGTGCAACCCCTGGCAGGCACAGGTCACATGGCTGTGGCTGGACACCATGAGCTGTCAAACCTGGTCTGCACGGTCTGGAGTTGTCAATAATACCCCTGTGTAGGCCAGAGACATTTCAGAACTGTGTGTACACATACACGCACACACCAGAAACATCTGTAGGGCACCACAACACACACATGCATAACAATCACACATGGCCAATTAGATCACAGGCCCTAACCCACAAACATGATATCATCTACTGGTGCAGCCTAGGCTCCTGGCAAACATTATCACCCTGTGCATATGATGATGCCTGTGCCACATCCCTGTCATCCACACCATCAGTGCAGGGATATGCTCATATGATCTGATGCACAAGGTGAACAGAATAGGGAGATAAGTGTACATTACAATTGTTGTGTACTGTTGACATGCAGCAGACATACCATGTAGTACAGGTTTAGAATGCATTGTTTTCTGTTCACAGTATGTGTCTTGGTAACAACAGTAACAGCATGTTGGTCATGATGCCCTGCTTCCATCCTTCAGGTCTAATTGCATGTACCGTCGAGTGCCAGTGTTTGCAGTTTCCCATGTGTAAATGTGGACTACTCACAGGTATGTATGGCAATACCAGCATGCTATTCGTAGCTTCAACCTCACTGTTAGAAAGGCTGACATTCCAAAGATGTCTACACATCTACTGATCCAGGGCATGGGAGCTGTGTATTAAGCTTCAGTGGCTAGAGACGTGACAGCCATACTGGGTGATATCACAGGTACAGTTACATGGGGCGGGGAGTTTACATAGCAGTCTAGCTGATGACAAGGGTAGAGGCCAGTTGATAGCTTGAGGCTTCACTGTGTAACAGTAATACACATTCACATTACAGGATGAGAACACACAACTACACACACACACACACACACACACACACACACACACACACACACACACACACACACACACACACAGGTATTTGCACACATGTATTCAGACACACAGTAACACGCCCACACTCACGGGGTCAATGACACTGTAACACACACACACACTTGATAGTGTTGAGGTGAGGACCCCTGCCTATGTGGTAATCACCATTACAGTACTATACACCCACATGACACAACACAGAGACTACACATGTACAGGTAGTCAGTAATGCCTAAGATCGACGGCATCAACAGGGTAGTAGATTGCATCACCTGGAGGGGGTTAGGGGTCCTATCTGCTCACTATGGTAACATACATCCTCACTCCATGGACCAGACAGCCATACATACATACACACACACACTGTGGAGTCCACAATTGAATGCACCTATGTCATACACATACAGATAGCTCACATGTGTGTGATACACACCCCACCCCTGCCTATGTCTTGCTTTCAACAATGCAGTATGTACAGATCTCTACAACAGTGTACAAGAGTGTGAGTAACAATTGGGATGTATTCCCCACCATACGTGGCATATATGGACACACAAGCAAACACACATGACAGTACTGTGAATCAAACACCTGCTATCTTATGATACGTATGACAGACAGACAATGTGTACCGACGCTACATTTGGCAATTGTGCTGATATATGCACAGGAGAGGTCTTAAGTGTTACAGGTGTCAAGTGATTTACAGTCAGTGACACCCTGACCACTGTGTAGGTTGTATGTGTTCCCATTCAATTAACAGAAACATAGCTTAGTGTTTGCACATGTTATTGTAGGATGGCTTGTGACACACCTGTGAGCTGTCTTCAGCAAACATCCATCTGCAAAGATGGCCCACCACTTTATGTCCACACATCCATCCATACCTGATGTACATCTTACCGTACTGTCAGTATATCACCATATACAGTTGGCAATGATGGGGCTGCATTGCAACTGCATGTTGTAGTAAGACACACGTCACCTGCAAACATCAGCTACTGCACACGCATGGTAGCTGAACGCATACCACTACATGTACATCTGTGTAGGTCCTACATTCCTGTCATTTAGCCATGTTTGTAGGTATTGCAATTGTTGGACATGTGTGATGATATACATGACACATGGACTGTTGTATGATATGATAATTGTCATGGGTAACCAGTACAGAGGGAATGTTAACTCAGTCAACATTGATATCACACCTTATGTACTGTTAGCATTCAACAGCCATGGACCTACCTTCCATGTGCATGTGTGTAATTGCTGTAGCCACCTGTCTGCATGAAGGACAGCAACAGCTATGCTATGTACATATGTGTTGTGTGTGTGTATGGCATGTACATATCCACAGCAGGTACATGTATGTCATATCCAAACATGAGGGTGTTTACTGGTGTACAGCAACAGTCATCTGTTACTGCTGTATATGACCCAGGGCCCCTGTTATGTGTACAGCCGACCTGGGTACGAACAGTGGTATCATTGCATTGCATAACACATGATGCAACTGTGTCAGTACATGGGCAGTCTGCACAGTTGATGTAGAGCTAGGTACAGTCCACTGGTCATGGGTCACATGGTGTTGTACTAATATATGTTCTACCACATGTATGGATGTGTGTTGCTGGTCCAAGGATGTGGTAATGTCTGAGAGCTACATACTAGAATGCAGCTTTTGACACTGTGATCTGCACCTGACACATCTGTGATGCCTTTTGAGGGTGTACTGGTCAGTACATGTGAGTGGCCTTCATGTACGTGGGGACACCAACACCTGGAGCGGTCCATACCGGTGTTATGGCCCACATGTCTGTATCCGAGGCATACAGTGGTAGTGCTATTGTGCACAACTGAGCCTTCAGCCAGATGTTCCTCACTGCAGAGATGTCAGTATTCCCCATTGTTGAATCTACATTGGGCAGCTGTGATTATGAACGCTACACAACTAGCACTGTTTAGCATACACATACAATGCAGTTGTCCTCTAGGTGTCAGGGTGTTAACCTGGTCTCAGGACATTCATCTATGAATGGCACTATATGGGCAAAGTAGCCACTCCTGGCAGGACATCACCACGGGTGGTAGTAGTGTGCCAAGTTTAGATTGGTACATCTTAGGTGATGGACAGCAGCAGACATTGTGTAGAAGACCGTGTCAGATATATGTAGTGCAGTGTTCCTGCTAACAATGACAACTATCGACACTGGAGTCCATTACAATGTGTTGTTCACATCTAACTGTAATAGCATGGCCACTGTGCCCTTCTGTGTTTAGAATCAGAGTGCATACAAAACAGCCCTGTGCTACTAAGTGTGTGAGCATGCCCAGTATAACGTTGTGTAGATGGACACATAGTGCATTCCAAACCGCCGTGTGTTACTAAGTGTGTGAGCATGCCCAGTGACACCTTGTTTCGGTTATGTGCCTCTATGTGTATGGGCATGGCCATTGTAACCCTGTATAGCGATAGTAGTCGTCCAGTCAACAGATGACCATACCCTACTTCAGGATGGATTTCTACATTGAACATACAGGGTCACAGGTATGTACATCATAACTGCCAGCATCCATGTCAATGTCTGAATCCTAGAAGGTCATATTGACAGTCTTGAAAGGTGTAGTGTCTGTGGCACAGCTCGTATCTATGTAGTATTGCAATAGTGGTCCATAGATAGGCAGTTGTCCTGATCCCACCACTGGTGTGTGTTTGTCTCCGTCTGCCTGGGGACAGAAATATGCTTTTAAACTGCTCACACTCCATACAATCCCTATCGCCGACTTTGCCATTGCTGATGATATCACCCATCTAGAAGTACACCTCTGGGAGTGTTGTGTTCCAGAAATCTCAGTAGCGCATTCTGTAACTGCGTAATGCTGCAGTGTGATAAGATAGTTAGGTCTGTGTTCTAAACCCAGCCATGCCAACTGTGTGTGTGTCTCTGTCTGCATGGGGACAGAATAATGTTTTTGGACTGCTCACACTCCATACAATCCCTATCACCAACTTTGCCATTGCTGATGATGTCACCCACCTAGAAGTACACCTCTGGGAGTGTTGTGCCCCAATAATCTCGGTTGCACATTCCGTAACTGCGTAATGCTGTAGTGTGATAAGATAGTTAGGTCTGTGTTCTAATCCCAGCTGTGCCAACTGTGTGTGTGTGTGTCCATCTGCCTAGGGACAGAATAATGCTTTTAGACTGCTCACACTCCATACAATCCCTATCGCCGACTTTGCCATTGCTGATGATGTCACCCACCTAGAAGTACACCTCTGAGACTGCTGTGTCCCAGTAATCTCGGTAGCACGTTCTGTAACTGCATAATGCTGTAGTGTGATAGAATAGACAGGTAGGTGTTCTATTCCAAGGCAAAACAGGTGTGTGTGTTTGGCAGTCATATCCTATGTGTTGGTGTCTGTGAGTGGCTAGGTACTGGATGTGTTGAGGAGCGTGTTTTGTTGTTTTCCTATATAGTGGCCATAAATGTCACAATTGGCCAAAAGACTGGGTTGGCAAGACATACACATACATTCAGCAATAGGTCTGGTGAGTAATGTCAGCAGCCCTAATCTTACCCTTAATATAGTCTGAACCCATGTGATGCACAGAAACACACTTGCCTTGATATTAACACCAGTACATAATGCAGGAGATGCATGTGGTTTCCTTTTCATTCTTGTCTAATGCTTTGGTGTGACGTGGTCTGCTGTTGAGATATATATTCTATATCTATGTATGTATATGTATATGTGTATATATATATATATATATATATATATATATATATATATATATATATATATATATATATATATATATATATATATATATATATATATATATATATATATATACACATGTGTGTGGACATTAGCACACAGAAATCTACATGATGGAATACATGTCCTATACTGTTGAATGCCTGTGCTGGATGATCTGTACGTGATAACCTCAGCTGTATATATACCTGCCATGGCTTAGTGGTAAAGCACATCGTCTGTGGTGTGCAGGGTCCTGGTTTCGAGCCATGCAGAGGCCGGTTATTTTGTTGCTGGGAAGAACAAGGGACATCGAATGCGGTGATAGTAAGGCACTTTTAACCAGTTTTGTGTCGGTCTGCAGGACAGTAAGCAGTGGTTATTTTTGGGGAGGCTCAGTATGGGTCATGTAACTATGCATTAGAAGACAATGCTATGAAAACAAGGTGGAAATTAGTGAATCCCATTTATCCCCAGGGTGTGATGCAGATCCCAAGAGTGTATGTGTATAGATAGCCGGGTGCAGGACTCGAATATAGGTGAAAGCATGGGGGGGTGTCAGGCATACTGTACGTAGATTGGAGCCCTTTGTCTCAGGATTGCTCCTGGCTTAGCATGCCTAAGCTAGGGGTGTGTCTATACCTGCCTACTGCAATTGGGAGAGACAACAGCAGTAGGAGAGTAGTCAAGGTGAACAAGCTGGGCAAACAGGTGATAATTATCACAATCAGCAGATTACAGGCCCAGCCCGGCCCAGAACATGATGATAAAGTGAGCAAGCACCATACCCTTGGGTTTTTCCACACTCTACACCACCAGTGTATACATGTGGGGAAATTTTACAAAACAATCCAATGAAATGAGAAGGGCTGCAGCAGGCAACATAGACCAACGTGTGCAGGAGGCTGAGGGTGGTGAGGATGTGAATGCTGCCAAACAACCCTCAGTGAGGAGACAGAAAAGACTGTACAGACCCAGGGTAACCTACCAGGGGCTACATGAGCTGGAGATAGTGGAGCGCTATGGGGTGGACAGAGACCTCCGACAGCAGATTGTTGAACTTTGCCGGCCACACCTGACACATCGAATAGGCTGAGGGCAACCCATCCCAGTGGATACCAAGGTATGTGTAGGCCTAGGTATACTAGCCACAGGTGCCTCCCAAAGCACAACTGGGGATATCATGGGGATCTCACATGCATCAGCATCCAGAGTATTCTACCAGTTCCTGGATGCCATGTCACCACATGCCAGTGAGCACGTACATTTCCTCAACACACGTGAGGTGTTGACCAGCAATATGCGTCTCTTCCACCAAATGGCAGACTACCCTGGGGTAGTGGGTGCTATAGCCTGCACACACATACACATCAAAGCACCACCCGGTGAGCAGGGTAGGGCCTACATTAACCGCAGGGGCATCCCCTCCATCAACTGCCAGGTCGTATGCGATACCCAGGACATTATACTGAATGTGTGTGCTGGCTGCCCTGGAAGCTATGACGATTCTGATATATGTCATCTGACACAGCTGTACCACAGCTTTGCCAATATGGACATCCCCTACGGTCACCTAGTGGGGGATGCTGGGTACCCACTGGATCCATGGCTGATGACACCCATCAGAAATGCACACACATCTGAACAACTACACCATAATGAGGCACATGCACAGGCCAGACATATAATAGAGCATGTGTTTGGTAAGCTCAAGTCACGGTTCCGGTGTCTGGACACATCTGGTGGAGCCTTGCAGTATTCACCAGCTACATGCACCCAAATTGTTATGGTATGTGCTATGCTACACAATATGATCCTGTGGAAACAGCTGCAGCAGGAACAGCATGGGGCAGGGCCACACAGCCCCCCCACCAATGCCAAGGCCTGTACATGCACAGAGTGACTCGGAGGAGGAACAACCTGAGCCAGACCCAGTAGGCGGAAGGAGGCATGCCCAGTGTGACCTGGCCTTGGCAAAGAGGCAATGCATAGCATATGCAATGACACAGTATGTACCCAGGGAATGTCACCCTCTCTGACTTGCACAGACAGTAAAAGGGATGCCAAACATGACACTACCTGTGCTCAGCCATGTGTAGGAAGTGCACTGTGTGCATCCGACATAGGCAGACCTCCAGCACCATCCTCAGGTCTGGCACACCCTCAAGGTAAGTAAATCAACCTACCAATTGGCAGTTGTATTAGAATGTGCTGTTACCTGTAGCTATGGTATGGATGTGAGCATGCAAGGGAATTTGGTGGCCTAATGTTAAGGCAACGGACAGTAGAAGTCCATAGTGGCACCATGACATCTGTAGCACATACTGGGGTCACCATAGTAGCCAGTAGTACACAGGGTGTCATAATCCACTGCGGGTAATGGGCTGAGCATCATGTGTGTCCATACAGCCCACACAAGTCTCAACCAGCTGGACAGGTGTAGACCAACACAGGCAAATGCTGTACTATGGCCTCTGAATATGCCCAATGGATGACCTCCCCCTCACAGACCCACACAAACTACAGCAGGCCAGGCAGCTGGAAGTAGGTTGTGAAGGCTAGGACGTCTGAAACTAATATGTTGGTAATTAAAGCTAAGATCTGGAGTACACTGGTATGCCTCTAGCCAGCACAATAGGTAGGACTACACACTGAAATGGAGTACCTGACATACCAGTACAGTTGTAGCGAAAGTGTACAAGTGTCATGTGTGTCCCCCTTCCAAGGTACATATGTAACATTCAGGTGTGCCCCCCCCAGTGCTGTGTAGGAATGTGGATATAGTCGGATGTCCCCCCCATGCTGTGCAGAAATGTAGCAACAGTCAATGCCACATGACCGATGGATACCCTGCAGACACAGCATGCCACCTGTCAGTGTACAATGCAGAGGTCGGCACCACAGTACTGACTACCTGGACATGTAACACATGCGATACAGTTGACCATACTGGGCATGCTCAAACACATGAAGGTATGACGACAATGTCAGTTGACAACATGCGGAATGGTCATACTGGGCATGCTCACACACGTAAACACAAGACGTTCTGGTCTGAAAACACCAGTGGTCCGGACATATCTGCCGGTACATTGCTATACTTTTGGATGACTGTGCTGTATGGTATGTGTGTGGTACTGTCTATTGTATGTATATTTGCCATGGTGTATTGGTAATTCACATTAGCTGTGTGTGCAGGGTGTTGCTACCAATGCTTGCAAAGGACAGTTATTTGTTTGTGGCCAGAACGAGCCCATTGGATACGGAGTGAGTAAGGCACATTGAAGCAGTTGGAAGCAATTGTATGTGGGTTTGCGCAGTGTTAAGCACTGCTGACTTCTGGTTACAGCTTCTTACACTTGGTTATACTCCACATTTCTTTACCAGTGCAATACTCGAATACTGGTAGCCAAACACGCTTACACCCGCTCGCTCCCTCACTTGCACATGCACCGACATTGGTGCTTGCATGTGTCACTCACGCTGGGTGGGTGCGATCCCTTGTGATGCCTATTATATCGGACTACATGACTACAGTATCGGGTATGGCTGACCATTAGGCGACAGCATGGCATTCAACTGTATGGAATCGGCGTCCTGTCCAGTGAGTTAATCATATTATATGCGTATTCCTCATACAATCTACTCCCATCTGGCTGATACATGGGAACCAATACTCTGCAATTCAGACAAGTAAATGTGTTTTGGGACCCACATCCATCTGCCGGGTCATGCTACCACCTACCTATTGTAGGTTTGCCACCTTTTAAACTGGACATGGTGAGACTTTAGGATTAACACCTGTCCCACTTTGCGTGGGACAGTCCCTCCTTAGGCATATGTGTCATGTGAAAATAATCAAGACATAGCAAATGTCCTGATTACAGGACAATATTATATTCTACGTTTCTCTAATAGTTGCATGTAACAGTTATTGTATATATTACACTTCTGTATGTTATATGAAGTGGCATAAGCAACTGGACTGCTACTAGACTTAAGCTTTTATTTGTGCTAATACGTATAGTTCTGTACTATGCACAGCTGTAGGTATGTTCTGACCTGGTACATCTGACATTTTTACGGAGCAGGTTCCACTTTGCCCATTTGGAAAGGTGGCAGCCCTATAGGACCAATATGTAGAGATGTCAGATTTGGCAAGGCAACACATACCCACAGCCAGTAGAAAATAGACTACTTCACCGGTTTGAATAAGTAAAGGTTATTCTTGTAGCATTATAGCTGCTAATACTGTTTCCTATAACATCTAGGTGTTTCAGATACAACATAATCATTTTATGCAACCACTACAGACAATATATGGATTCTTTGCCCTAAGTCACAGGCCATGTGCCATAATAACATTTATTTTGCAGGATACAACTGCCTAAAGGGGAGTGTCCCTCGCAAAGGTGAACAGGTGGTAACCCCAACCTATTATGCTATCATCTACCTAAGGTAGTCGGCGGAATATGCGCTTTCCGTCACTAGCAGAACTCACATACGAATGGGGGAGAATGAACACTGAATCAGGGACACTGCATAACATCCTCAGGGACACATTTAGATGATTGGTACTATTAACTTGACACATTGACAGTCCCAGAGCTTATGTAATCATACACATTTGTCGAAGTACATGCTGTTTATGACTCATACATGTTGTCATTAGTCATTACGTGTATTCTGCCACCTGTTGACCTAATATCACTAGTTCTGGAAGGGTTTGGTTAGGACTGTGTTAGATTCTGATTCGTAATCAGGGATGTCCATGATAATCGGGTACAGTTCACTGATATAATCCCTATGTGTTTCCCCCAATGGTTTACGGACTATCCAGTAGATGTGCTCTTATGGTTTGCGAGGTATGGGCATCTGCTATGCCCACATAGGAATATTAATTACTTCCATGGGGCGGGCCTAATACATCTCTGCCAACCAGCACCTTCACACTTAGGCCCATTACTGCATACCCATGATTCACCTACCTGACGCCCCTCTACAGCACTCATCCTTACTGTGAGCACATCTGGGGTATGAACACACCCCTACACACTGCCCACTCTCCCCGTCTCGGGACACATGTCATACATTTTGTCAAGCCATGTGTTATCAGACTTGCACAACCTACTGTTCCGTGTACAGCTACATCCTGGTCGCTTCAAACATTAATGGTTCTCCTACAAGGCAAATTTTTGGTGTCCCGCAAGGGACCCTGTGATCCATGTTTAAAGTGTAGACCTTGCAGATCTCTCCCACTGGTAGTTTCCTGCCACTGGTCTGGAAAGCAGCGGTGTATTTACCTTTATTGCGTGTCTGTATGTCTCACCGGCCTAGCTGGGGGGTGGGGGAGGTAGACGTTTGTTTATTGGACCTCCCACTAACATATGCCCGGTCTGACCATATGTTACCCGTAATTGCTGTAACATA
>NC_056727.1:1121074900-1121129900 GCF_019279795.1 Protopterus annectens
GTAAAAGAGGGAGGGGTATTCAATATTAATAACATTACCATTAGTATTAGGTGTAAATATAATTGTAACTCAGAAAAAATAGTATATTGTGCTTTGTGTAATCAATGTAGTTGTTTCTACATTGATAAAGCAGATAGGAAGTTAAATAAATGTGTATGAGCACGTATATGATATAAAAACAAAAAAGGAGACAAATGCATTATGTAAGCACATTTTGGAGAATGAAGGACATTCCTTTTATTTTTTTGTAATAGAAAATATCACAACAGATACCAAGGGTGGTGCTTGGTCAATTTTACTTGAAAGGAGTGAACTTTACTGGCAGTTGTTATTAGACTCTAGCAACTGGCCAGGTTTGAATGAGAACATCTCCATTAGTTCCCTATTGAAACTAAAAGCTTTAAGAAGGTAGCAAAAAACATACAAAACAAACATACAAAAAATATGCATAAATAATTATGTTATAGTTTTATGATCTTGTATTTTTAGAATGTGTATGCTTTTGTATTTTTATATATTTATTATTTAAAAAAAATGTATTCATGTTGAATGTGATCTTATAGCTTTAAGGGGTTGTGGTTAGAAGTGAATATAGTACTTGTGATTGTCTTTAAAAGCCTTTTACTTTTTTGTCTTAATTGTCTGATGAAGTTCTGTGGTTACAGGATGAAAGAGCTTACTGGCTTTCTATCGATTGGCTTTTTATTGTCTTTTACCAATAAACTTGGATTTTGCATTCGTGGATTGTGACATTCTCATTTGGAGTGGTTCGGAGACTTTCCTCATCCTCTGCTGCATTTTGTTTTGTTCAGTGTCTTTTGGTGTTTTGTTTCCTACCAAAAAGATGGTCTTACCATGTATTCATTCTAAGAGTTATCATTCAGTCTTTTTCCATATTTACACAAAAATCTTTCTGTGGCTTGCACGGTCTCAAAAAGTGTCACAAATGTGCCTTTGTTAAATAGAGTAAATGCTCTTATCTCTTGAACTTTTGTTCCCAAATGGCAATATAACCTTGTCCCATAACTTTTATGCATTCAGTTCTTTTTTTCTTTTTGCTTTGTATCCTCACTACACACTTTCTTTTCATGCTGTCTTCTTCTTTTTTCCTTTCTCTCCCTCCTTCTGATGTAACTGCTGCTGCTTCTGTGTAAGTCCTTGTATCACTGTTTCATGCTGGCATCTCCTTTCCATCCTCTTCATTTATCTTTTCCATTTTGTCACCCCAGGAAATCCTGTTCTCTGGCCCACTCTGTTTTCTTACGTCTTGTAATAAATCAACCTGCAATCCTGACGACTAGAGGGTTGTAACTATATCCTCCTCTATGGCTGCTTTATCTGTTTGCTCAAACAGCCCCTTCTGAAACACATCTGCCAAATCCTTTTTAACACTACATAATACTTCTGAGATGGCATTCACCTCCATTCTGTGTTGCTCTTCCATCTTGTGGACCTTCCTCCAAGCTGCCTATGTGCTAGGAATAGGACATGTGCATGTATTCGCGTTCCAACAACAATGCAAATTCAGATAGATCATAGGGGAAGTTACCTGATGCCCTGATCAAATTTCCCCTAGTAGCATAAATACCACCTTAGGTCTCCCCTGAAAAGAGGCCACTAGCCCAATGGGACTAACCTGATCAACCTCCACTGCTTATTGAAAAGCTATAGTGACACCCTCTGCAAACATCTGTGTTTTAATTTGTGAGGAAAGTTAAAGAAATATTTACCACATTGTCTCTAGTCCTGCACAAGCTATAATGACCTTCTGTGCATGACTCAAAGCACGGCCTGTTTTAGACTTGAGGAGATTCAAGAATAGAGTCCTGTTGCTAAGCCTGTTAATCCCCTTAGTGGGTCTACTCCATCTTTGCTTGTTTCTTACACTGCCCGCCTCTCTCATGGTTCATGTACTCAGTGGGCTAACTGTTCTTTAAAAACATGTATAAACTTCTGGCATAACATGTATGCATGGCAAATACATAACTCAAAGTGACTGTGGACTTAAATGGTTGCACCTAATGCAATATCTTGTCAATCATTTAACTCTTTCATTCACGTCTTTCTTTCTGTCTTGTGTGATTTCTCTACTCCCAGGCTTCTGACTGGTTCCTATCAGTTCGTCGAAATGTCAGCAGTTCGAAGATCATATGTTCGAACTATGATGTCGGAAAACTGATTACCACAAAGCTGCAGAACACCGAATTCTTTCCCAGGGAAAGAATTCGTTGTGCCATTTCTGTGGCTTCGCTATGGAAAGTTATGGGTCGGGTTCAGGTAAGTGTGCAATTTTGTGGACTTTAGGGTTAGGGTGCGGGTTAGGTGTGTTAGAGTTAGGACATGGGTGAGGTGGGTGTGCGATAGTGACAGACTTTAGGGTTAGGGCAGGATAGGTGAGTTAGGGTTAGGGTGCGGGTGGTGGGTGTGCGATAGTGACAGACTTTAGGGTTAGGGTGGGATAGGTGAGTTAGGATTAGGGTGCGGGTCAGGTGAGTGTGTGTAGTGACGGACCTTAGGGTTAGGGTTTGTGTTAAGGTAAGTGGATAGATAGTAGTGTATGTACAGTTTAGTGTAGGGTTAGATGTAGGATTTTAAGTGTATGTGTGTGGATTGCTGTTTTTTTGGTGTGCTTGTGTAGTGTGTCTGTTTCTTGGAACAGTGATTTTTTTCCCTGGGAAAAAAATCGCTGTTCTAAGACTTCGATGTTTTTGCACTTCGAGGTTAGAAGTTCAAACATATGGTGTTTGAACTTCAGCCGTTTTGCTGAAGTGATATAGACCCACCTCTGACTGTAATGAAACCTGATCCTGAGGGCTCTAATTGCATTATGCAGTGTGACGAAGCTACATGCAGATAAAAAAAAAAAATAACTTTAGTAAATCAAGTCTGGAGCTACATTAAAAATCTATAGGGGAGTAAATCAAGGCTAAACATTGGAATGTACCATTAAAATGATTGGTACAGTTGAGAGGTATGCATGAAACTATCAGCATAGTTAATCGTAACTGCTTGCCCTACTCATATGCACAACATACCAATATGTAGTTCACTATAGTATTGTCTACAGTTTTATAAAAGTTATCTTGCGTGGCGCCTCTTCACAAATGACTTCAGTTTCTCCTAACATGTTTGTCATCTAGAAAGCAATGGGGACAATTTCTAATCCTGACATTCTATTTGCACTCTTGAATGCACACTTCCCCCTTAAAAGAAGAGTAAAATGTTGTAGCATAGGGAAAGAAACAGAGTTAATCACTGAAAGTGGTACAGTTGAGAGGTGAGAGTGATAATCGGGGTGCTTTAGCTCCCCTAGCTCCCCAGCGGTCAATCTGTTACTGTAAACTTTACAAAATAGTGCCTAAGGGCATACACACTCTACAATTCCCTACAACTATATATATATATATATATATATATATATATATATATATATATATATATATATATATATATATGGATCTACCTAACTACGTCGAAATGGCAAAACAGCGAAAACGACTTCACCGACGCCAGAAGATCGACAAGGCAGAAGACCGACGAAGGACGACACCGACGCTGAGAACACTGAGATGGGGAAAGGATGTGTAAGTATGCGGTAGTGACGGACGTTAGGGTGTGAGTAAGGTAAGTGTGCGATGTTGACGGTGTGTAGGGATAGGGGTGGGATAAGTGAGTTAGGGTTAGGGTGCGGGTTAGGTGAGGGTGCGAGTAAGGTAAGTGTGCGATGTTGGCGGTCTGTAGGGGTAGGGGTGGGATAAGTGAGTTAGGGTTAGGGCGCGGGTTAGGTAAGGGTGCAGTGGTGATAGTTTTTGGGTTAGGGGCGGGTTAAGTGAGTTAGGGTTAGGGCGCGGGTTAGGTGAGTGTGCGATAGTGACAGACCTTAGGGTAAAGGTTTGGGTTAGGGTTGTAGATAGTTGTGTATGTATGGGTTATTGTTGGTTTGTAAGGATTTTGGTGTGCTTGTGTTGTGTGTGTGGGTTTTGGATAGGGGATTTGTTTTGTTTGTTGTTATGATGTGTATGTATGAGGTGTCGTGTTTGTGAACTGTCGATTATGTGTATGTATGAGGTGTCGTGTTTGTGAACTGTCGATTATGTGGTGTCGGTGAAGTCGTTTTCGCTGTTTTGCCGTTTCGACGTAGTCAGGTAGATCCATATATATATATATATATATATATATATATATATATATATATATATATATATATACAGTATAACAGTATAGCTAAAGATATAGATTTAGATATAGATGGTGCATGCTATTATACTGAAAAGACAAATTATCAAATGCAAACTTATCAATTAGAAATGTTAGAACAGTAACCCATTCAACCAAAAACAAAAGAAAATAAACATCTTTGCCTTTTCAGGTGGGGCAAGCCCCCCTGCTAATTATATATACCAACTCCAAAATTGCACTACAGTGTGGAAAAGGCAAATACCCCAGTCCCCACCATAACGTGATCCTTCACAGAAAAAAACACTCAGCTTGTGTAATCAGCTGGTTTTCAGTAACACAAGCTGGATGTTTTTTCCTTTCAATAGAGTATTCAAGCAACTGAATGCCGATCATATAAATATAGTTATATTTGGATCTAGGACGTTTGCTCGAATGAGCAAACGTTTGAATCCATAATAACCAAACACACTTTAACGAAAGCGCTTTTATCGAAAAAGCACTTTCGTTAAAGCGTGTTACAAAAAAATAAATAAAACACTACATTTACATTTTAGCAGGGGAGCTTCGCCCCCCCTGCACCCCCCATGTAGGAGGGCTGTGCCCCCACACCCCCTCTACTTTAATATTCTCCCTCCGAGACCACACTACAGTGGGGAAAAGGGAAATTTCCCTTACCCGCACTGTAGTACAGCCTCGACAACAGGTGTACTTACGCAAAAGTGCTTCTTTGGTGAAAAGCACTTTCGTGTAAATATGTCCGGCTGTTTGGGTTTCGGTCATTTGCTCATTCGAGCAAATGTCCGGAACCCATATATATATATATATATATATATATATATATATATATATATATATATATATATATATATATATATATATATATATATATATATATATATATATATAACACAAGCACACACACACACACACACACACACACACACACACACACACACACACAGAGATATATATGGCACTAGCGTCACTAAATTGTCAACAGTAATAACCGCTTGTTTCTTTGACTCTTTGTTGACTGGAGTAGTCCCATTAGGCAAGTGTTCTCTTGTCAGAGGAGACTCAAGGTGGTATTCATACTGACTGACTGTCATCAGAACTGAGTACTAAAAGCTAGATAATTAGGAAAATGCAGAGTTCTGAGCCCTCTTCTGATAGTGTAAAGTAAAATATCCAAGTGAAGCTAGACTGTAAGTAATAGGTATCTGTATCTAGGGAAAGAACAAAGAACTGAAATAAATTTTGTTATGAGGCACCACTTTCAGAAGAAGGAAAATACAGAGAAGGAAAAAAAATTGCAAGGGTGTTGTCCACTCACACTATATGTATGTCTCCCAAATGTGCAACAAAATCTAGAAGATTTAGGATTTTTTTCTTGGAAATGTTTTCATAGATATTTTTATACCCCAAGTAGACCCAAAAAATTTTTCCTCAGGTAGACAGCAAATGTTGGAGGTGTAGCAGAGGTACTTGAGAACATATTTTCTGGGACGACAGTGGGTTGCGGGACTTTAAGGATTCCCTGCAAGATGCACTGTTGGAGATGATAGGTGGGCAGATTGGTGTGATGAGGAAAATTATTTTTCTGAGTTATGATACAGGGTCAGAATTGCCTAGACATGGTAAGGCCTTGCTGTATATAATTATGATGCCTGCCAAAAAAGCAATTACTAGAAAATGGAAATCAAAATCTAAACCAACTATATTAGAAGTAGTGAGTATAGTAACAGAGTTAAAACAACTGGAATTGAGGGTCTATATCACTTCAACGAAACGGCTGAAGTTTGGACACCATATGTTCGAACTTCTAACCTCGAAGTGCAAAAACATCGAAGTCTTAGAACAGCGATTTTTTTTCCCAGGGAAAAAAATCGCTGTTCCAAGAAACACACACTCAACACAAGCACACCAAAAAAACAGCAATCCACACACATACACTTAAAATCCCACATCTAACCCTACACTAAACTATACATACACTACTGCCTATCCACTTCCCTTAACCCAAACACTAACCCTAAGGTCCATCACTATCGCACACTCACCTGACCTGCACGTGACCCTAACTCACCTATCCTGCCCTAACCCTAAAGTTTGTCACCATCGCACACCCACCACCCACGCCCTAACCCTAACTCTCCTAACCCTAACATCCGCGCAATTGCACACTTACCTGAACCCGATCTGTAACTTTCCACCACAGCGCTGACTATAATGAAGCCACAGAAACGGCCCACCAAATTCTTTCCCTGGGAAAGAATTTGGTGTTTCGCGGCTTTGCGATAATCAGTTTTCCAACGTCACAGTTCGAACATATGGTGTTCAAACTGCTGACATTTCGACGAAGTGATAGGAACCCAGAATTGAGATCTTCAGAAAAGGGTAGGAGCAAAATACATAGGAAAAAATGGAAATTGTGGGAACAGTACATACAGGGGAGCAATGAGGTTTAAATGAAGGCAGGACTTAAATGAGCTATATAACGTTTGACTAAAAAATGATTGGGTAGATTATAAGTGATGTATAACGTTTGCAACTGGGAATGTGTCAGTATGGTTTGTGATGTAGACTGCTTGCAACTAGGATTGTGTCTGTGTGGTTCGTTTTCATGTATATAAATGTATGATTACTTATCTCATATGTGATGGTATAATGAAGATGTTTCTTGTTTAAAAAGAGGGGCAACAAGAACCTCCAAAGCAGAAACGCAATCAACCTCCACCCCCCCAACACAACCCAAATGACACATAGCCCACAAACTCAGTGTGCCACTCAACCACAGCCCATAAGGCATAACAACGTACCCAACACTCTAGTCATAGATGACTCTATAGTCAGGCACACTGATGTTCCACTCACCAGGCTAAACAAAGAGAAAGTTACTGTCAGCTGCCTGTCAGGTGCCAAGATCCGCCACATAACTCATGCACTTAGGTCACTCCACAACAAGTACAAATCTGACACTGTCATTGTCCATGTTGGTGTGAATGACCTGAGACGTACCTCCCTGAACTACATGAAAAGAGACATGGAGGAGCTGTCCGATCTTGTAGCCCAGGCAGGTATGACCCTAGCCCTGAGTAGCATCCTGTCATTACCCAGGATGATACCACTGTACAAGGACAAAATGAATGACTTCAACAATTGGCTAAGCTTCTGGTGTCATACTAAGGGGATCCAGTATCTGTCTGCCTTGGTTGACATGATTGACAAACCACGATGCTTTGCCAGAGATGGCCTGCAGCTGTCGCCCTTGGTATTCCGGATACTGGTTAAGGTTCTTGCCACCCCTATAGTGCCTTTTTTAGGCAAGATTCAAATGACAAATTCACTATCGTAATAGGTACAAGCAAGCAAAATCTGCGGGTAATGCTACTCAATGCTAGAAGTCTAAACCTCAAAATGCACTCACTCGAGGCACTGCTTAAAATGGAAAACATTGACATCTGTGCAGTGACAGAGACCTGGTTCAAGGCTCCAGAGAGCACCCCTGCATTACCAGGCTATAATTCATACCACACCTTTCGGCCACCTAACCTGGACCGAAGCAATAAAGGCAGAGGTGTGTCCATATTCATTAAGGATATCCACACCTTCAGGCTAGTTGCTCAGCATAATGCATCTGAGATTATCCAAGTGCAACTAACTCTGGGCAAGACCGCAATCCAAATTGTAGCTTGATACAGATGCCCCACCATGCCCCAGGATTCCCACTCCTCATTTCTTTATACACTGGAAAGTATTAAGGTACAGCCTAACACCCTAATAATGGGTGATTTCAACTACTCCACCATTAACTGGGAAAACTACTCATGTACAAACTCTTGTGCTCAATGTTTTCTGGAATTCATAAATTCCAATGCCTTGGATCAACTTATCCACATCCACATCAGGGGCAGCAATATCCTAGACCTGGTCATTATCAACATGCACAACCGGTGTTCCACACCAGAGGTCAACTCCTCGTTGGTCAGATCCGACCACAAGCAAATCACCCTAGACATCCACATCCCACCCCACCCCCCCATTAGGGAAACCACCGTAAAAAAAATTCTCCAACGCCAAATTCACGCTTCTTAAGACAGAAATGGCAAACTTCATGACACCCATGCTGACGGACAATAGAGGTACGACTGCTGAATCCTATACAATTGCACTTTATAAGCACTTACACGAGTGCATGAATTGTGCAATCTCTAACAGAACCAAGATGCTATCCTCCAAAAAAAGGAAGCCAATCTGGTGGTCCCTTGCCATAAACAAACTCTACAACAGAAGAAAGAAACTGGCTCAAAAAAGAGTAAAATCTAATGATTGGAGGAACTCCATGGACAGCCTCAGTAAGAGGCTGAGATCCCTCATAAAATTCCCCAAAGCCAGTTATGAAAACAAAATTGCCACTGATTTCTAAAGACAACCACAAAGCATGCTATAGCTATGTCAAGAATCTCAATGGCAACACTCAGATCTGTTCTGAGTTACAGCACAATGGCACTAAACATACAGCACCAACTGATATTGTCAATATCCTGGCAGATAGGTTCAGTGCTAACTTTACCCCTTTCTCATCCCTTAAAGGGCCCCTCTCTATACCGGAAGAATGCAAAGTTCCTGTAATCACAGCTGCACAGGTAAAAAACACACTCTCCAAAGCCAAGAACACAGCATCCTTGGGACCTGACAACATCCCAGGCTGCATTCTACATGAACTACAGAACGAACTGGCACCCCACCTAAGTCCATGTTCAATCATAGCCTCACCTCAGGCTTTGTGCCCACTGAATAGCGCACAGCAATGGTTATCCCACTCCACAACCACCACAGACCCCGGGAACTACTGCCCCATTTGCCTGATGAGCCTGGTCTGCAAGGCTATGGAACATATCATCATGGAACTTATAAACAATGACATTGGTAATCTCCAAACTCTGGACTCTACCCAGTTCGGGTTTGTAAAATGCAGATTATGTCTCCTAAACCTGATAGACTTCTTTGAAGCGGTCACCAAAGCTGTAGATAAGGTGGTTCACACAGCCTATCTAGATCTCGCCAAGGCTTTTGACGCCATCCCACTCTGGAATTATAGATAAACTCATTAAACTAGGTATAAATCCCTATGTCACAAGATGGGTTGCCAACTGGCTCACTGACAGAACCCACACTGTGAAAGTAGCAGACTTTAAATCCAACTTCAGACCAGTGCAAGTGGAGTACCACATGGTTCAGTCCTAGGTCCTTTCCTGTTTGGTATCTACTTCTCTGAAGTACAGGCTAACACAGAAAGTCTTTGGCTAACAAAGTTCAGAGATGACAGCAAACTAGGAGCCATAATAAAAACTCCTAATGATGTGGACATCTTGTAAAAGGGCCTCACTGAGACAGATGCCTGGTGTCAAAGCCATGGCCTCAAGCTCAATGCCAAAACGTTCATTGTCATCCCTTTTGGTAAAAACTCTGCACCCATGAGCTGCCACAAAGGTGGTAGTCTATTTAACACTGAAAGTGTGATAAGAGACCTTGGGACACAAGTGGACCGTAGTCTTTCCTTTGATAATCATATTGCCACAGTAGTCAGGAAATCCTTCTACATGGCACACCTCATCACAAAAGGTTTCTCATCCAGGAAAAAAGAGGTCATTGTTCCCCTTTACTCATCACTCATTAGACCCATTATAGAGTCCAACCCCCCTTTTGGTATGTACCTCACAAGACATCTACAACAACTGGAAAGGCCACAGAAATACCTCACAAAGAGGATTATTGGCCTCAAACAGATGACCTACGCAGACTGTCTCAAAAACTCCAACTTTACTCTGTCACATGCCGCCTATTCAGAGGTGATCTCTGCCTAACATACAAAGCTATGTCAAACCCAGAGCTGTTGGACATGCTCCACTTAAAGAAATCCCAATCCCTCCGAGCTACATGCTCTAGGGACCTAAACCTTGTCACCACAATAAACAGAACATGCTGGAGGGATAGATTCCTGTCCCAGAGACTTCCCATACTCTGGAACAAACTACCTATCTATATCAAACAAAGCTCCTCATTAGCACTCTTCAAGAAAAATCTTGATGATTGGATGAGAGATAGGAAATTCACCCCGGGTATCACTTATGTGGCTCTGCTTGACAGAGGCACAGGAAAATAATTTTCTTGGGTGGCAAAAGCCAGGGTATCATTTGGTTAGGCTTATATAGGCCCTAGGGCCAATTACCTAGTATCTATCTATGAACGCATGAACCTATGAACCAAATATGACTTCTGATTATATCTGTATCAAAGAAAGCAATAATGTATACGGTATGTTTTTAGGCCGGTGTTACCCTACAAACCTTTCAGAAACCATTCAACATGACATAACAAATTCTTCGGGCTCTAAATATATCCAGTGTTGAGACAATTGAATGAATGTACCCTACAGCACCAGGATAACTAATCAAACCTGGACTATCTGTGTCATAGTCCAGGCCTCTGCTCTTTATGTTATTAAACCAGATAGGTATGATATTTATACTGTTCAAATGTACTGCAAGTATCTGTATAAAAATGAACTGACTCCATAATTTTGAATCTTGATATATTATACAGTTGGTTTACTGTAATATACTGTTGCAGGCAGTCACAAAAAAGCACAGTAATTACAAGAACTCTCTGGGTATCTGTGAGAGCCATAGTACATCCTGAATTCAGTAAGATAACAATGCCTTCAGCAAAAAAAAAAAAAAAAAGGAGTGATATGAACCCTTGTTATAATTACACTGAGAAAACCATCATCAGTTTTGAAAGCTGTTGAAAGCAACAATTTTTGTTTAAGCAACTTAGAAGTGTTAAATGCAATCTCTGCTAACTGTATGCATAATTGTAAAAAAAATGCAAACAAAACTGTTTAAAAACATATACTGTACATGTGTATCTGTATGTGCGTGTGTGTGTGTGTGTGTGTGTGTGTGTGTGTGTGTGTACATATATATATTACATATGCTATATATATATATATATATATATATATATATATATATATATATATATATAAATAAATAGTGGATATATATATATATATATCATAAATTACAGCAAATGCATTTCATCACCATAAGCTATCATTCTGTCCAGATCTCTAGGTGTTTAAGTCTGTTTTATTAATGAATGTCACTCACTGATATGGAAATCAGCAGACCCTGATGAGGATGGTTACAGAGTTAGTAATATACCGCTTGAGGCAAAGAACTGTCTTCATTTTCTGCATTGTATTTCCAAGTGTTCTGGAAGTCTAGATGTACACTGTCATGCATTAGTCAATGCAATGACCTCCAAATAAACTAGATGACACACACTCTGAATTGAAAGTGTCATCTTTTTCGCAGGACTTTTCATCATCTCTGGGAGGGAAAAGTCACAAATGAGTAAACTTTTCATTCATTCGCTGCCTAACTGCCTGGTTTGACTTTGACAGAATTCTCTACAAGGCAACACAGCTGTTTTCTCTGGAACACCTTGTACCTTAGGATGAAATATGTGGTCGTGCTGAGACAGGAAAGCTGCAGAAAGAATTGGACAAGGATATTCTGCATTCTGATTCTTTCACCCTTATTGCTGCATTTCCTTTTTCACAAAACACAGTACTGGTTTAATAAAAACAGAATTCAAATTAAATGTTAGACTAACATGCCCCCATTTTCTTGCTTTTCTTAAAAAATGAAAGCACTGAGCTGAGGAAATCAGACCAAAATTGTAATTTGCTGTGTAAGGTGAAATATTGCTAATTATCAGATGCAGAAAAGATGGTGGCACTACTATTGCTACATGTAAAACTGTACAGTACTGCAGTTAACACTTTCATAGTATTTTTCCCTTTCATGCTGTGCATGCAGAATAAAGTGTGTTTCTATTAGTTGTACATTATGCTTACTTTGAGGTACAATCTATTAAGAAATATTGACAAAATATTTTGATTGCCAAAGATGCTGCATAGGGTGTCATGATAAGCCATTTGCTGCAGTACATATAAGAAAGGCGGGGGTCACAGCTCAACCTATGGGACATGTAAATGGGTACCTTATGGGGTTTATGAGCAGTGTACACATCATATGGGGCATCCCTAGTCAGGCATGCACATACACTGACAGATATGTTTAACCTACAGGTACATCTGACTTGTAATCTTTCCATGAGAGTGGCAGTAACTGGAAACATTCACTACCAGGAGACTTATATTACTGCAAGCCTACCAGACACATTCCTTATGCATTGTGTCTAAAGGTAATGTAGAAAAGCCTTTTAAGGAGTAGGTGTGGCAGAAAGTGGCATAGGACATCAGTACTCTAGGTGGCCATAATAGGACTCTACACCAGATCTGACAAAGGATAACTGGCGTGATATCATATACCAAGAACAAGGACAGAGACATTGCCAGAGTCATCTCCACCATCGAATTACACTGCCAACACAGAAGAAGTTCATAGTGATGGCGGAGTTATTGGTATCTCTATCTGATGAAGGTGTGTGGACACTAATACCTTATGCTAGCCTATATGTGGGAACTTGGTTGATGATGGCTGCATCCATGTCTGCAGGTCTGCAGGGAATGCACCAGGTTAACATTAATCATTAAATTGTTATATAGAACTGATCAGTGCATGTGTGATATACATTACTCAGCATGTGGCTTCTGTATATCTGTGTTACAGGTACATTTGGTCTACAACTATGATGCCCCACAAAGCAAGGTATGCAAGCATCCATGTGGTATCCACAGATTCTGTCATATAACAATATGCCTGCTGAGAAAGTGGTGTTTATCATTTATTACAGTGCTGTCACAGGTTTACTGTTGTTATGTTTCACAGGTTATTCTGGTGGTAGAAACTAAGCGCTTTCACCATACAATGGCTTCCTCAGAGTTAATTCTGATTAACTCTGAGGAAGCCATTGTATGGTGAAACCACTTAGTTTCTGGAGGCATTGCTGTTATTGTGAGTAATAAAGTGTTCAAAAGTGGTCGGACATTCCTTTTTTTCTGATTTTTTTTTTTTTGTTCTCAGTTTTTATCCCTTTGGGATTCGTTGATTTTTCATTTTATTCTGGTGGTAGGTTTGATCATGAAATCATCTGTCACTAGTAATGATGGCAACAAGCACAAGGCAGAGTGGCATTGTCAATAAATCTAACAGTGGAGGCCTCACACACATCCTCCTCCCCATATAAGATGCTCAGAGACAAATTGAAATCCTAGCCTCACCAGTATTTTGTGGAGATCATGTAACTGTGAGCATCATTTGGGCCAGTCACAGGACTTCCAAGCCTGGATGGAATCTGTAAGCCACACTGCCTCTGATATCCACATACAATCCACATAAGAGAGATGGTGTTGTGCAGCCCTGCAATGATTCCAGGTCTATTCCTGACATGTGTAAAATTTGGCATTAATTGACACACATGCAGATCAATGATACAACGACAAACAGCTGCTACCCATACCATTACAGAGATGGTGAGTGTGCTGCTTGGCCTGTGGGATGAAATGTAACACTTGCATGGCCTATGGGATAACATCCAGCACGTGCACTGTGACACTGAGCACAATCACTGGTGAATAACATGGTATCCAATGGCATATCCATTCAGCAGATGGTAAATGTCCTTCTTTATGCCTCTGCAGGTCCTGCTGTCCATGAATGTGGAAGAGTCTGAATTCATAGGTTCATAGGTTCATAGGTAGGTACTAGGCTATCGGCCCAAGGGCCTATGCAAGCCTAGCCAACAAGGTTCCCTGGCTTACACCACCCAAGAAAGTTATTTTCCTGTGCCACTGATGAGCAGAGACACAGAAGTGATCCCCGGGGTGTATTTCCTATTTCCCATCCACTCATCAAGATTTTTCTTGAAGAGTGCTAATGAAGAACTTTGCTTGACATAGATGGGTAGCCTGTTTCAGAGTATGGGAAGTCTCTGGGATAGGAATCTATCCCACCAGCATGTCCTGTTTATTGTGGTGACAAGGTTTAGGTCCCTAGAGCGTGTAGCTCAGAGGTATTGGGATTTCTTTAGGTGTAGCATGTCCAACAGCTCTGGGTTTGACATAGCTTTATATGTTAGGCAGAGATCACCTCTGAGTAGGCGATATGCTACGGAGTAAAGCTGGAGTTTTTTGAAGCGGTCAGTGTAGGGCATTTGTTTGAGTCCAGTAATCCTCTTTGTGAGGTACTTCTGTGGCCTTTCCAGCTGCTGCAGATGTCTTGTGAGGTACATTCCAAAAGGGGCGTTGTACTCTATAATGGGTCTAATGAGTGATGAGTAGTGGGTAACAATGACCTCTTTTTTCCTGGACGAGAACCCATTTATGATGAGGTGTGCCATGTAGAAGGACTTCCTGACTACTGTGGCGATGTGACTATCAAAGGAGAGACTACTGTCCACCTGGGTCCCAAGGTCTCTTATCATGTATTCGGTATTAAGTAGATTGCTGCCTATGTGGTAGTTCAAATTCAAATGACAAAGGCAATTTCTGAGACAGCATCACTGTCAGCTCTGACCATACAGGCCACTGCATATGACAATGGCTGGCTTTGCTCCTTATGATCCACCCTTGGGACACATCACTGGGCTACATGCTATCTGTATGTCTCCCATTGTTATACACCCCCTTTGGGTAAATTGAGAGCCACATCTACACCTGGCCATCATAGTGGTCATGGACAACATACAACTGATGGCTTCTGTCATGGGACCACATGGCCCCATCATTCTATGCCATCCCTGCCAGGGACCCACCAGTTTCATCAAGACCTGAGGTTGCAGGCTACCACAATACACATTACCAACATTTGAACATGGTAGCTCCACCCCACTTCTGGACAATGTGATCCTTGTCTCCTCATAATCTGCTGCCAGAATGCATAGCTACCACATCCATCTCTCATGACCCTGGCACATATGATAATATAACAGTCACCTGTCACTCTTCCTCCCACATCTATGCAAATAATAATGACTATGCCTTGCCTACCCTCCAGCACAAGTACGTAAGGCAGTGTCTGATGATATGCAATATTTATTCTGTACAGTCTCTGTTGAGGCCTGTAGTTGTGAACCAGATGTCACCCCTTTGTCAATACTGTAATTTATTGCTCTGAACACTGCCTTGCATGGGGCTTTGCTACTGATTTTTCCTTTTTTGAGTGTCTGCCCTTCTCCACATCCATTGCTCCAATCAGTATGGTAGGCCTTACTGGGATAGCCCTTGATGCTTAAGCTATTTCCGCACATCCATGTTATGTAACATAATGCACACATTGCAAATATTTGGCTATAGGTCTTGGGTGAATACTACAGTGCTCCACTGGCTGCATCTAGTCAGTTGAAGTATTTCTGAAGTGCACCAAACACCCATTCCACAATGTTAGATGGTGACACCTTTGTAGTTCACCTGTTACCTGATTGGGAGGTGACTGTATATTATGGACTCTGACCCTTTGAAAAGTGATCCAACATTAAACAATGGTACTGTTTGAGCATGTGCTAGACATGAGAATCATGGGAACTGTTTGGGTGGTGCAGGAAAACATTATAGATTATACCCTGTGCAATGCAAATCACCTGGCATTTGAGGCAATGTAAGCCCTTAGATTGAAAGGCAGTTACTATGTTTGCAGTCAAGGGGACCATTCAGCCTAGCCCAAATTCTCATACAGCAAGTAAATGATGGTTGACAGAATCAAACCCTACATAAGAGGAACTACAGAACAACCCTATACAAGGGGGAATACAGATCACAGCCCTAGCAGTATACACCAGCTGCCAGAGCTTCCTGTTGTTGTATCTGATATGCTGTTAACCAAGTGGAGTCTTCATGGCAATGTATGTGCTATCAATAGTTCCCAGGAGCTCAGTAAAATGAACAATGTTATCAAACATTCACATACTAGTGGCATTCTCCTCTGCAGTCTTTGACAACTGTATTTGCTTCTTCATATGCTGTAGCATAATGTGAAAGAACTGATGTAGGATACACAAGGATAACATCTGTGAGGCAACAGGCAACCTGTAAATGGTTCATCTCCCAGGCCGCTGTTTGTAAATGTTTCAAGTCCCAAGCTCCTGCTTACACTTACCAAGGGTACCACAACTTGTCAGAGATTTTGAATGCATGGCTAGGCTTAAAAAGGCCCTTGTGGTCGTTAGCCTAGTAAACATCTATGAACCTGTGTAAAATCCTTACTATGTCTTTTATAGGTTGCTGAAAGGTCCCTGTAGCAAGGATGGCTAAAGCTATACCTACGTTAATGTTCACTGGGATGGACAATCCACACATCCCCCTTGATTCTCCAGTGCAATTCAACATGCTACCTTATAGTATCACTGTCTTCAGTAAAGTGGTTCATGATCTGCTGGTCATTGTAGCAGTGCTACATTAGGCACTGACAGCACAATCTGCATTGACATAAAGGATTAACTCATGTCTCAGGAACTATTTCTGGTTACAGCCACTGACATGCCGCTCTGCTATTGTTGCTGCTATTGCATTCATACAATTTTCCTGTATACAATCAATTCCTGGCATCAGTGCAGTGATTACTGTTGTGCTGGTCATCTGCTTTATGCATTCCTGAATTACACTACCATCCATTGTGGCATCATTTGCAAAATCATTCACTCTCATTTGCATCTAGATGCTCTTTCCATGTCACTATGCAACCACCTACATACCCTGCATATAGCTCCAGACCACTATTGTCTCTGAATTTCCTCCTTCCTGGGCCTCATGACTCTCAATGTTATTTTGTGCAGCATAATGCACTATCTGTCTATGACTACTGGTCTTACTTTTTTACTCTCCACATATCTGTTCACATGTACTTCTTAAACATATCATAATAAGACTATGACTATGCATGTCTGAAATAGAAAGAAATTCTGCTTACATGCAATTATTTATTTTCCTCTAACTTGCTAAATGCACTGATTGAGTCCAAACCATTTTCAATCAAGACAATGGGGAAGGCTTGTGCATGTGCTAAATAGAAGTATAGCTAGGATACCAGGGAAGCACTCCTTATTTTTGTTATCTGGTGGGGTATTTTATGAGTTAATTCATTTGCTTCTTCATGTTCCAGTTACTGGCACCTTGAGATGGTACTGTTGCTGTTATGCTTTGTTTGGATCTCATTAAACAAGATATTCCTGCCTGTCAGAGCTACTTCATTTACACTGCAAAGTTCAGAGCAAAAAACAAATACTGACGACATTGAGGATGTTACAGCTTAATAAAGAATAATCCAGGGTGGAAAACCAAACCAGAACGAACAATCCACTGCTGAATAAATTGTTTGAGAAATCAGGTTCTACTTGGAAATCAGGTTCTTTAATGAGGAAAATAAAATTACACAAGCGCTTTCGCTCGGTCTATGCCGAGCTTTATCAAGTAAAAATGTAAAATGTTGCAAGGTTTTTATACAGTTTAGTTAATTGACAATCATTCAATTAAAAGCTGAAAACAATTTAGGGTATTAAATTGAATGAGATTTTAAAAATACTTCGTTATTTATAATTAAAACTCAATACATGATGTTAAAATAAATAATGAGTTTCAAAGAACTGTGACATGAAATATTAAAAACAGTAAATATTACAATAAGAATAAATTATTCAGTTAAATTACTTATCAAATTACAACTTAAAATAATTGTGTTAGAACTCAATAGAAAGAGGCTTCTTATAATCATGCCTTTCCTAACTTGAGAATACTATTTATATTGATATTATCATTTAATCCAGGGGGCCTGCCTGCGTCAAGCCTAAGTTGCCATAAAAGCTCCTTATACTCAAGGGTCGTCTCCCAGTCACCTCCCCTAGCTTTTGGAGTAACCTGCTCCAGTATTATAAATTTGAGATCTATCTTAGGGCAGGTAAGTGAATGCTTAAAAAAAGCATTAGATTCCTTCTTTTTAGTTACATCATAAAAATGTTCGTAAAGTCTTCTCCTGAGTGGTCTCTCAGTTTTGCCAACATAGAAACTTAGGCAGGTGATGCATAACCCTAAATAGACAACTCCCTTACTTGCACAGGTGTAATAGTGGTGTGATTTAATATTAAAATTCCTGGAAGGAATGTAGAGCGTGGAAGCATTAATAATGGCGTGGCATTGATTACAAAATCCACATTTAAAGGTACCTAATCATGTATCACGGTTCTTGACCTGGCTAGTGAGTTTTCTTTTGAACAGTTCCTTAAAGTTAATGTCCCTCTTTCTTACAAATTTGGGATAGGATGGAAGGATGTCCTTAAATTCTTCGTGAAAAGTCAATATAGGCCAGTGTCTTCTGATGGTCTCCTCAATACCAACAGAGTTACCAGAGTATGTGTAAACAAAACTGTTACGGAAAATATCCGGTGTTGTTGTGGTGTTAGTTATAGTAGGAGGTTGCCCTGTGCCAAAAAGTGGAAAAAATAAGGTGTCTCTGTTGTCAATCACTTCCTTAGCCAATGTTATACACTACATTGGCGTAAAAGGAAGCGCATGAGGCACCCATGGCCACGCCTTTCCTTTGTTTAAACAGCTCTCCATTAAAAAATATAAAGTTATTCTGTAATAAAATTTCCATAAATTCTACTAGGAGACCAGTCATGCTGTTGTTGAGATTAGTTTTGGTGGTTAAAAAATCATTAAACCACTCAAGTCCTGTTGAATGGGGTATGCTCGGGAATAAATCTAAACAAAGGAAAGACGTGGCCATGGGTGCCTCATGCGCTTCCTTTTACGCCAATGTAGTGTTACACAGGTGGGAACACATTTTCATTTTTTCCTCTACTTGGGCTCAACATCTAACCCTTTACAGAAGATACCTAGATGATATCTACATTTTATGGAATGGGACCTCTAATCAGTTTGAAGAATTTTTTAGCTACATCAATTCTACCACTCCTTTTTTGGATTTCACCTATACCATGAAGAAGCACGAACTTCACTATCTTGATGTGACTTTGTATAAGGACTATAACAATTCTTCATTTCTTTCTAAACTCTATAGGAAACCTACTTTTTCCAACTCATTTCTGCATTTTAATAGCGCACACCCATTCCATCAGAAAAAAAGGCATTGTTAAGGATCAGTTTATCAGAGCCTCTAGGATGTGTAGCTCTAGCACTGATTTTTTGGATGAAATGTATTTTTTAGAGTCCATGTTTGTGGAAAGAGGTTACCCACCCTCTCTTATCACTTCATTGGCTAAGGAAGTGATTGACAACAGAGACACCTTATTTTTTCCACTTCTTGGCACAGGGCAACCTCCTACTATAACTAACACCACAACAAAAGAACCTGATTTCCAAGTAGAACCTGATTTCTCAAACAGTTTATTCAGCAGTGGATCATTCATTCTGGTTTGGTTTTCCACCCTGGATTATTCTTTATTGGTCCTGCTTTGTGTGTTTTTTAATTCTTATGTTACAGCTTAAACTATTAAGGGTTGCAGCTACTTCTTAGTGGAGAGTGGATGAGCTAGAGATGCTTAAGACTGATAATTGTATGACAGTAACAGTGAAAGAAAAGACAAGAGGAAGAAGACATGAGTACAGCACAGCAAAAACAGGGGAATATAGGAACACAAGAGCAATATCAGGAAAGCATTCACAGGGACCATAAGAGGACTAGCCATATTCACCTTTAAGCAGACACACCTAAACGTTTCTGCCACTTTTATGAGTACTTAATAATGTCCATATCTCACATCAATCAGGGCCATACATGATAACCCTGATCTAAATTTATGTCTACCTATAAAGGAAGATACATTTCTGCTCACTCCAGAGCAAAGCTTGGAAATAAAATTACTATGGACAATAATGATCTAGAAAGAATATTTGGTAACAACAGATCATGAAGCAAAAACATTTATATCCAAATGCTCTGTAAACAATGATACACTTTTGGGGAAGTGGACAGGTAGTGAAAGATGCTGGCAAACTAGATGACTATGTCACATGGTCTGTGGGATGAGATGTATCAGTCCTACTACCAGACCTCTGCACGCTACTGTCGAACTGCATAGTCCTGCTAGGACTGTGGCCTATTTTCTAGAGTGAGCCAAAGTGGTATCAGACCTTTCATCCATCCCTATTTAGGAGGAATACACCTATTTTCAAGCCTGATTTACCTCTGCATATAATGTCCCTATTTTTGGAGGTATGTCTTTATTTTCATTCTTGAGTTATCCCTTCAAACAATTTTCTAAATCCTCCATCACATGTGATTTTTGAAGCTGTCCAGTACACTGGAAACCACACTACACTACATTACAAACATAATAATTCTACCAATAGTTTAAATAAGGAGAAACACGTATTGCATCTCGGTTTTGCAGAAGCAAAAATAAATTGCCTTGTGAGATAGAATTTTGTACTACAGTTCATTAAATTCTACAGATTTTGCACTGCCTCTTTGATAACACGTGTTTCTGAGTAGTAACCCACATTCCCACTGGAAGTGTGAATAGTTTTGTGCTATTTGATATACAAATTGTCCAGATTTTTTTTTCTGGATGTACCTACTTTTCAAGGGACTTTGTGCCTATTTTCAATGTTTGCAGGTTGAAAGGTATGCAAAGTATTCAGACTTAATAGGGATGACTTGGCCTGGGCACAAGATAAATCCTTTTACTCTGAAATCAAAAGAGCTTGTTGAGCATTGTTTAGCTGGACTCATGCAAAGGTCATGTCACAAATGGAATGGTTGTCTGTCATTCAAAATTATGCTGATAAGGCTTACAGTCAGCTGAAGTGAATGCAGTTTTAAAACCACTGAAGAAGAAGAATCGAGCTCCTGGAATGGAAACATTGCATATGATTGTTAGATCTCCCATGTCAGATGAGGAAAAGTTACACTCTTTACAAGCTTTGAATGACTGCTATACTGTTTGCATATAAGATGCAAAGTATTAAGGACAGATATACAATATATTTGGAAAGGAAACACTCAAGGAAGATTTGATGTATTTGCATCCTATACCTTTTTTGTCAAAGTGACTATAAGATGATGATGGAATTGTAACAAGTTCATATGTCACGTTTTGTTAGAAGGTTAGTAGGAGAGAGGGCATATGCTGCGAAGGGACAGGAAATAAGAGAACTAGGATTATTGGTCAAGGAAATTGTGGTTAGTTTAAAAACAATAGCCTCTGAGGTTAGATTATTGGTATGTGATATACATTAAGAATTTTACTTAGTACATTGTGAGACCTTATGGAATCTATTATGTTCTTTTGTCTTTGGAACAATGTTTTGGTATTTCTGTTATATAGTTTATAAAAATAAATGCTATATATCATTGGAAAATAGTTGGTCTGGTTGGCTTAGTGATGAGTTACTCATGAGGAGTTGTTAAACGGGGGTGCTCCTTACGGTTAACGTTGTTTGCTTTAGTAATGAAGTGTTCTTAGTGAGCAACTTGTTTGAACAAATTATAAAGACAGGAGGTGACATTTCCAACAGTATTCTATTAATTATAGTGTTTATTTTTTGATTTTCACAGCTGAAAATCATCTTGCCCTCAGGATCTCTCCTTGTCCACTAGGTCTTCCAAACCTCCAGTTAGATCTTTGGACTATTGTTGACCTATATTTGGGGTCAGGGAGGAAATCAAGCACATAGTGTAGCATACTGTTGCCTGAAAGTATTTTTCTTTTAATTCCTAGGCCACATGGATATTGGTAATGGGCACCAGTGTTGTCCAGTCCCGCCACTTTTACAAGAGGCTTGATCTCAGCAAGGCACCCCACCCATCATTAGAAATCATTCATGCTATGGGCTGTCTGGGCTTCACTAGAAATATCAACATGCCAGTCATTGTGTGCTGCACATGCACCCCTCTCTCATGTCCTCAGGATGGGCACTCCCATCCTTACTACTTGCACCAATAAGCACCCAAGCTGATATTTAAACGCAGGTCACATGGGCCACAGATACCACTGGTGAACGCCGTATTGTTTAATTATACTGACATGTTATTGCTATAACTAAAAATGAGATCATAAGTCTGATGCTTTTCATTTTTTTTAGTATGGAGTAGTGAAGGTGGGACTTTATTTAAATGCAAGCAAATTAAGTTGCTTGGTTGATTCTTTCATGTGAGAGTTTCACTTTATTCTGCAAAAACAGAGATGTTACAACTTTCTTTTTGGTGAGAGATGGTGTTTTAGCTGGTTGGTATAACAGATTACAGAAAGCTACAACCATTACTTCTGTAATGGAAAGCCTTTAGGATTTTTTTATAAAAAAATGTGTTTATTAAATTCTGTTATTATAGGCATTTTACCTATTATGGTAGTATGTGCAGCCTGACTGAGGATTTAGGAAAGATATTATAGAATTTAGCTGTTGATTTTCTGGGGGATTCACATTTGAACCCCATTTATATGAATAAGAATGGGCTACATTTGTTGACTGTTGTTTTTTCTAGCCTCTGATTTTTTTTTTCATTTTTATAGGTTCTTTACAATTTTTGAATGACTCTTGCAAACTATTTATAGATTTATGAATACTCAGTTTTGGGAGAGCATTTATAAGGTAAAACAAAAGCAATGTGATAAGACTGTCAGTATTAAGATTATGGGATATGTTCTTGGATGCAAGCTGAATATTGAATGCCTGGGTAAAATAGATAGTTGTTATTTCCCTATTATGAGGACATTTTATTTGCTGAATATATTGGATGGTGTTGCTACTTATATGGAAAACAGTTTGCATTTTAAGTTGAATACAATCAAATCTGTCTTAGATTGGGATAAGTTTGTATGGTTGTGATCATTCTGATGTCTTTTAAGAAGTTGCTAGATTATAAAGACCTGGTTGAGGGATGGTAAGGTGCAGAACATCTTTAAAACATTTTTCTATAATGTACAAATAGATTTGGGGACATAGTTGTTTGAACAGTGTTAGTGTTAGGTAGATATGTTTTTCCTATTGATATGATGAAGTTAGTATACACATATTATACTAAAGCTGGTTCAGAGGGGGTGCCTCTGCTAAATACTATCATTCTGAGCTGTGTCTGGTATTTATGAACTGAAGTTGTAGGGGAGACTATGGTCTTGTTAGGAAAAATTTATTTTTATCTATGACAAAAGGCTGTAGAGAGTATATTTGCATTGTTGTTCTTTGATCTTTTGTAGTGTTGTTTTGCTTTGATTTTTTGTGTGTGTTAATATGTGCAGCACTTTTTAATTTCTAACTTTTTCTTATATTCTTATATTATCCTGTTTTACTTTAATAAGTACCTCTGATCTTTGGTAAGTCCTGAGACTATAGGAGGTATTATCAGCCATGCCAGTAGAAATAGGGCAGTGGATTTCTAACATATGCCAGCACACATAGCTGGAATTTTGTAAATAATTATATATCATTTATATATCATACTGATTTGTACAGATGTTTGTGCTGAAAATGTATTTGTGAGGTTTGCTTGTGTTAAAATGCATCAACAGTGTGCCCTGCTGGAAGGAAATGAAATGTACATGCATTATTGTAAGTGTTTAAATGTATACATTGTAACGACATGTACTGGAAGTGAATAGGTTAATCAATCTTAATCAACCTAACTTTGCAAAATATTCTTGAAATGAAATTACTTTATGGGTTAAGCCATAAAGATGTTATCCCACAGTTTTGAATGAAGCCAGAGACACAATGTCTGGGCTAGAGAATACCTGGTAGCTGCTGTAGGACCAGTGAAATGGTTTTATGGTTGTATGACTTCCAGCACCTGCACCACATCTGAGCAAAGCTATAAGTGTGTGTATTGTAGTACATAGGTGCTAAACTCTGATAGCTTCTAGTGATGGGGACTGTGTGGGAAACAGAATCAGATGACCAGATGTGTGTGATGTCATTCTGTACAGGAATAATGTTTTAATATTAGAGGAGACTGAAGTCTCAGCAACATTTTTTATTCTGTCTTGGATCTGACAACAAGGACCACTTACCTACCTTGCCTTGCTCTATTCAATAAGTAGGAACAGTAATTATTTTAGGCAATCGGGAATAGATAGTGAGATTAGCTAAATACTATTTTTCTATAGCTGTGTGAAACTTTCTATCAGTGTTATTTTTAATATTCCTTGTGATGGAAACTCTGGTATTTACTGTAAATATTTAGTATTTTCCTGTTCTTTTATTATTTATTATTAAATATATTTAAACTTCTCATTGTGGCTGGTCCTTTTAGAAAAATATGTATGTTTTGAGAGTATTTGCACATATTTATTTAGTGATAACTCTGGCCACTTTTGAAAGCCTTGCTGTCTGGTCAACATTACCATTTGTAATAATATTAATTTCACTAAGTATAATTGAGTAAACTTGTAAGAGCCTTAAAGAAGCTGGCAGGGGTTCTGTTGGCAGTGATAACTATGTTATAGTCTGGGCAGAAGGGGACACAGCAGGTGAATCTATGCCAGCTTTTCTCAGGTGTGTGTGTGTGTGTGTGTGTGTGTGTGTGTGTGTGTGTGTGTGTGTGAGTGTGTCTGTGCAAATCATATCTCAAAGAGTGTGTGTGTCAACAGCTTGGAGCAGGGATACAAAGTTGGTATGGGAGGACTTAGCTTGGAAACCCAGTTAAGGACTCAACTCTAAGCTGTGCCAGTGGGGAGTCTTACTGGGGGTCTGGACAGATATAGGAAGGAACCGGCTCCTGGACTGTGGGTGTTCCATGTGTGCTCTTAAGGGAAATTGTGCTTGATGCAAAGAGGTCTGCATCTGGAAATACTGAGTGTATCCATTTGTATTTCAAGTGTACGTCTCTCTCCAGTGTTAGTGGTGAGGATTCAGGCTGCTTGATTACTGGCCCAGCATGGGAACATCATAAGTACCATGGGATATTTTATAATCGCCTGATCTACCACCAACTGAGATAAATAGGACCTTAGCTTAAAATCTGATCAGAGGACTTGCACCTCAAGCATGCTGTACCCCCTTCTTTATGCTGTGATAATACTGGAAAGATGAATGCATGAGTCTTGCAAGGGAATACAATGCATGATCTTCTAATCTTCCGGCTTCAAAGTCAAAGGTACTACCTCTAGTACCACTGACAGTCCCAAGGAGAGGATTTTTTTATTGAAAGAATATCCCCAAAAAAGATATGCACATTTCAAATTTGTGATAAAAATAACATATCCTTAAATGATGTTGTACAGGATAGTGTCATAGTTGCTTTATAAAGTGATGTTACTTCAAAAAATGTTGCCACTTCAAATGGAGCTGTTATAACTACTCCTGAATTTGACATCTTGATATTATCAGAACATCCCCCATTAAATATAATACTTGTATAATAAAGGTATTTAAAATGCCCATATTTCACAAATTGTTTTTAAATACTTCAATGTGAATCTACAGGTGCAAATACCAATAATTGTTTAAAAACAAAATCTGTTGACATTTCTCTTAAGGCAATATATGGGCACAATGGGTTAATACTGTTTGCCAGTGTAAACAAAATGAAATACCAATGCAAGTTGCGAGAGTTTCCATTGTGGTTTGTGCTAAAAAGAAATTCAATCCCATTTCCAACAAAATGAGCATGTCCTTTAGTTCCCCTAGGCTGCAGACTATTTCAAAAACATTTTGACACACATCTGATTTACCAAGGCAGTTACATCCTGTGCTCTTGGATAGGTCTGGGGGTAATGTTACACCACATTATGAATCATATATGGCTCCCAGAGACAGCAATGTTAGAACAAGCCATAATAGAATATTTCTGTGGCATCATATATTATTTGCTTTCATAGGTGCAAAGACTGTACATGTGTGGCAATTGCTGATGTATGCATAAATCAAAAGTATTGCTACTCCATCACTTATCAGGTGGTGTGCACTGCTGAAGCATCATGATCATAGACATGCAGTATTCTGTCAGCATGTGTATTCTGACAACATGCATGACATCTCTCTCTACTCTTCCTTCTTTAGGCCAGTCATCGAGTATAATGCTCCATTTGGCATGTACCTCACTAGACACATGCAACAGCTGGAAAGACTACAAAAGTACCTCGTGAAGAGGATCCTAGGCCATAAAACACGTCCTACACGGACAGACTCAAAACACTCCAGCTTTTCTCTGTCTCATATCGTCTATTAAGGGTCAATCTCTGCTTGACTTACAAAGCTATGTCTGACCCAGCTCTGTTAGAAATGTTACACCTAAAGAAATCCCAATCCCTCCGAAACACATGCTCCAGAGACCTCAACCTCATTACCACAATCAACAGAACATGCTGGAGGGACAGGTTCATAACCCAGAGACTGCCCATGCTTTGGAATAGACTTGCCATACATGTTAAGTAGAGCACCTAACTGTCCCTCTTCAAGAGAAATCTTGATGAGTGGATGGGAAATAGAAAGTTCACCCCAGGATCACTCCAGTGGGTCTACTTGATAGAGGCACTGGGACCTAATGTTGGGCGGAACAATGCCAGGGCACTTCTATGGGCTAGGTTTGTAAAGGCTGCAGGACCATTACTACACCTATGAACCTATGACCATCTGCAACATGTGCAACCTTTCCCTTCTGAGATAACCATAATACAAAAGATTATCTGCTAACCAAGCAGATAGATGTGTAGATATGACAAATTGCCTGTACATGACCAGATACTATGCTTTTGTTGGTGATTCTGGAGACATGTGACAGCCATGATTAATGATGGGAATCTGTTTCAAATACAGAATCAGAGGAATATTTCTGCCATGATCATAATCCAATCACTTTTTTACTGGGGCAAAGAAAGAATGGAACCCTGTACCCTTGACTACAGGAAGTAGCTCACCAAGAGTTTAAAATCTTAATCATTTACAGTAACTGCCAGACCCTTTCCTGTGTCTTTATGTTCTGATAAATCACTGAAGGTTAAACAATCATTATAGTCAGTCAGTATCACCTTTTGTTAGTGTTTTATAGTATTTATTGTTCAATATGCTGCTACAAAAACTGCTACCTTTTAAGCTCATTAGAGTAGTTAATTTAGCTCTCTCTGATTTTGAAGAACACCACTGATTTTGCCTCATACTTATGCCCTGCCCTGCCCTGGGTTAACTTAGTCTCAGTGACACAAGAGGTAGCACTTTCACCTTTGGTAGTGAAGGCTGTGGGTTTTAGTCCCACACCAGAAGGAAGGTTTACTGATGCTGCAGTACAGCATAAGGGGATGCTGAATTCCTGAGTGTGCTGTCCTTTGAGTGAGATGGTAAACAGAGTTCTCATCTGCTTGAGTTGGCTGTAGGTCAGATGGATGCAAAAGATCCCACAGCACCTATGAAAAAGAGTACTCATGATTACAGCCAGTACTTCCAGTCATTAGAATTTTATACTACTTATTGTTAAAAAATGCATATCAACATAAAACTAGTAACTATATTAGCTTTTTAAATGAAACAGAGTAATATTTAAAAAGTGTTCCTGATTTTATCCTCACATTATTTTTGGGTTTGTCCAAAATTCTTGATCAAGTAAATTGAAAGGTAGGGTGCTACCCCCAAACATTCAGATCTATATTATGACTATTGCTGTCATTTCAGCAAATCAGAAACAGAGAACTAGGTGGTTTATCTTGATTATTTGCTTGTTACAGTGCTTGTCTTTATCAGTGCTGCTTTCCTTTGGAGGTGCATGTTTGTGTGCAGCTATCAGTAGGTTAATAGGTAGTATACTCACCTTGGGTGCAGAAGGCTGTAACTTTTGTTCCTTTTCCAGGTACCTGGATTACTTTTCCAGTACTTGACACTAAAGTGGAGCATAAGGGGTGCTGAACTCCTGTGAAGTTAAACCAAGGCCACATGTGCCTGAGTTGGTGGCAGCTCAGGTGGATGTAAAAGATAACATGACACTTGTAAAAAAAGAGTTGGTAAAGTTTTCCAATGTCCTGGACAAATTTCCCATAGTCAGTATGAATACCATCTTGAGTCTCCCCCTTAAAAGAAGCCATTAGTGTAGTGGGATTAACCCAGTCAACAGAAAGTATAGATAAATAAATAGATAATGTTTTTCACTGTATTTCATTTATTTCATTAGATCTTTTGTACTCTTGACTATTTGAATGCAGCAGAATCATTAACTGGTTACAGTTACTGTATTTCGGTGGATTCTCCACTCTAAAGTGATCTTGGAGGCTTTTTCCAGAATCCATTTCAAATCCCCTTTATGTGAGTCATGCTAGACATAAGGACATCTTTTTTTAACTTCCATGTCAATAGAATGGCATTAGTTTGAGTCACAGGTATCTAGTATAGCTTTTGGAACCTATTTTCATTTTCACATTTTTTTGCTCAGATTGTTCTGATTTGAGTTCTCAGAGAAGCTCTCAATGCTATAACAGTAGTTATAAATGCTTAACAAAATAAGCTAGCTGAAATGTTTGTCTTAAGGCTTTATGTTTTTAGTCCAAGTGCTGACAGATCCTTTTTCACATTCTTCCTGAAGTGTCAAAATTATTGTTGTATCAGGAACTGTTAACTGGCCACTCTTGCTTCGATTTCAAATATCTTTTAGCAGACCTATAAACTACTTTAGTATTTATTAGTGTCTGCAGTGGGAAGATAAGTGATTTATGTTGAATGTTTGCAAAATGTGCTGTATTTGTTTTAAAAAACAAATATGTTTGACTTTCTGTTCTTGAATTTGTTTTAATGATATTTTTTCTATCTACTGAGGCACAAATGTCTTTGCACATGATATTTTCCCACCACTGCTGTATCAGTAGCTACACCCTTTACTTGCTGTACTGTACCATACCAACACTTCAACCAAATCATAACCCCCCCGAGCATGACAAATTAGTAGTTTTTCTGTGCTGTTAACATTACCAAAATTTGTAAGATTATGAAGTTCACTTTTTTCATTGGGAAATGGTCTTTCATTTTTAAAAGTGGATTATGGATGTGTTACTACCATGTCATCTGTTTTCTATACTTTATTGGTATGATTTTTTTCATATGTCCTGCGTGCCCTACCAGCTAGCCACTGTACCTCTAGTGTCTCTATTATGCTTCATCAGGAAAAGGATCATTGATTCTTCAACTTTAACTGGTGCCCCACTGTGTGGTTTTTACAAAGTAATGAGAGGAGGTAGTCAATATTAGCATAAAATGAAGGTAATAGGGTGGGAGCCCTATCAACCCACTCATTCCCACTGCAGGCAAGAGTCAGGTATGAGGGAGCAAGTTGTTCTGTTTATCATAAGAGTTCCCTCCCAAGTTTAATTCCCTTCCCATAATGGCTGAGAAATTGCTACGGTTGTTGCCGGGCGGTGGGGGGTGGCACATGCATTCCTCGAAGCATGTCTAAACACTACCAACTTATCCTGCAGCACAGTTTCACATCAAACCATGTACAGAAGATGCCTGGCAGGGGGCGTGGCCAAGATGAGCACAGAGTAGCAGCTTTTCTTATCAGCTCTGCCTTTACAGAACTTTATTGACAGGAAATATTGATATAAACTTCCCTAATAATAGTTTTTTTTTATTTTAATTAATTCTTTAAAATATATATTAGGGTAGTATACAAAAAATTTCAAGTAGATTTTAAGTTTTCTTGTCAAAGTTACACTTGGAAGTACTACAGTAAAAGAACAGGATGAGCTTCACTAAATCTTCTCATCAAGAGATAATTATCAAAAAGAACTACAGTCATTACTAACTACTATTCAGGAACTAAATGTCAAAATACACAAAATGGATATAAAAACTGACAATTTCAAAGAAAAGTGTTCTCACCAAATGGACATTCTACATGAAGATTTATTGCAACAGAGGAAGCAGATTTCAGGAATGGAAACTGCATTAAGTGATATGGATAACAGAATTCAGGAGAGAGAACATAATGCTGAGTTCCTGTTAAAGCAAAATTCTCTTCTTCAGATAAAGGTTGATGACCTTGAGAACAAGTCCCGTAGGAATAATGTGAGAATTTTTGGCTTACCGGATAACACAGAGGGAAATAATATGGAAAAATTTGTATCTTCCTGGTTGCCTGAAGTACTTGAATTGCCAGAAGCTCTTTCATATGGTACTGAAAGAGCCCATAGTTCAATGGTGACATCTAAAAACACCAAGAGTAATTATACTAAATTTGTTATTGTAAAGTTCCTATCAGCCCTTGATAAGGAAATGGTACTAAAGACTGCGTGGGCAAAATCCCCAGTCAAACCGAAAGACAATATTATACGCTTTGATAATGACTATTCTTCTTCAGTATTATCAAAAAGGAAAATGTTCTTGCCTTTAGTCAGAGAACTAAAAAAGAATAAAATAAAAACCCATTTGCTTTTTCCTGCAAGACTGAAAATATTTTATCAAGATGGTTTTAAAATTTTTGATGACCTAGACAATGCAATAACTTATATAAAATCAAATAACATACTGGAAAAAGTAGATGAAATGTAGTGGGCCAGTCCTAGTATTAAAAGAAATGCTGAGAACAACACTTGGAAAACATTTGACCCTAAAAAAAAATCAAAAGATGAATCATAACAAGTACATATTTGCACTTGATTCACTCAGTTGGGGAAATGAAACCGGACATCCAGGTGAGCTTTTTTTATTATATTTAATATAATGCAAATTGGTTAACTAAATAGTTGCTATTTTGTTCTGTAGAATAGTCGTTTGTTGGGATTTTTTTTTTCATTTGTACTATTTAAGATTAATCATCTTAATGTTTATTGGTTTGATTCCCATGGATGCAGTGATTCTCCTGTCTTGGATATCTATGCTTCCAGATGTCTTGTAGTGGTGCTTATCATTAGGGGGTGTATTTGTTTATCTTGATTTTGGTTCTTATAGTGGTTGGAAAACGTTTATTTAGTTATAATTGCTGTATTTGTATTTTAGTTGATTTATGGTTAATTGTTTGATAAAGGAATCTTGTATGATGGCCTGATGTATAGTTGCAGAATTGCTGTGCTAGTGATGGTACTTCTGACCCAGGATGTGAGTGGCAGTGTGGCTGGAGTAATGGTAAGGCTTTGTTGTCGTTTCCGAGTTGTTGGTGCATTTATTTGGAGGCTCTGGTTTGGTAATCTAGCACTGTAGAGACATGTGTGGTGTTGTTTGTGTTAATTGTATGTTTTGGTGCCTGTGTGCTTTGGTTGGAGATTAACCGGAGAGTCTGGTTGATAGTGTGGTGAAGCTTTGCGTGATAGCTGTCATTGCTTTGTGTTGTGTATGCAAGGTTTTTTTTTTTTTTTTCTTTTTCATCTCTCTCGGTATAGAGGGAGTCTCGAGACATTGCTTTATATGTAGTTAAGTAATGTTTTACTTACTATTTCCCGCCGGAACTTTGAAAGCTTTATCTTCATGATGAGCTCAAGACTGTGGTATCCATCGCGGCTGGAAAGCTCTGAGCTTTCTTAAAACATCATCATGAAGGTGTCAGAAGTAAATTGATCTTCTGATCCTCACCGGGAAGCTACTGAATCGAATGTGTTTCCTCATACAGCATACAGAAAGAAGATATAACTAGATTATTACTTTCAATTTATTGTAAGACATTATATGCAATAATCTCTTAAATAAATAGGTATTATACTACGCATGTAGCCTAAATACTTTTTCTGACCATCACAGGTATTCTTGAGCCATATGTATTTATATATGAATAGTATTCTCATAAAATATTTGCTTTATGTATGACAAGGGTGTCGATATCGTGATGAGAAATACTAGTTGTGATTTCTGCATTTTTGGAAGATTTAATAATGCTACAAGCTGTTTATATACATGTGTTACATGTACATTTTTTATAACTATTGACTTGCTGAGAAAATATTCATGAAGCATTTATAAAAATGTTAAATGTATAGATGTATATAATAGGTTATCTCAGTTATTTTATGAATGCATTTGTGTAATAGGCTGATAGGGATGTACCACATAGGCAGCAATAATATTGCAAGGACAGGTGCATTAAAAATAGTTAGATCTGTTTATCATTAGAAAATGGGAAATTTTCATCTTTTGTTTTGTTAATGAAATAGCTTTTCAAAATTCAAAGATAGTATAAGCTATAATTGAATAATAAAAAGCTCATTATATTTAAATAAGGCTTTTCTATAGTATACATGAGCTATTTAAGCACCTTGCTTCTTTGAACTAATATGACCTTTTCACTAGTTTTCAGTATAGTGATGGACCCTTTGAGGTAATTCAAATCAATGCAATGAATAGAAGATCAGAGTTTTAAGGTTTATTAGTCACTCTTCTATGAGAGACTGCACCGGGGTGTTTGGTTATAAGAAAACTAGCAGGATGTTGTTGGTTTTACTTCTTGATGAGTAATCACTATATTTGGTTTCTGGCAAATAAATGCAGTGTTCATTTCTTTCAGAACAATCAGTCTGTTAGTTGATTGTTAGTAAAATCACTTTTATTAGCATCTTATTTTATTAGCTGCCAATGTTAGTGGTTATTGAAGGCCCTTAGGTGATTCATTTACAACTATGTCTCATTTAGCTGATCACCTATGGCAGTACTATATATCACACTTCAGCATTTATTAGCCATATTTCGGTAATAAAAGAATGCCATAGTATCTTTTTAAGGTTCTTATCAAATGTGATTACTTTAAAACAGAAGAGTGAACTAAAAGATAATAGTAGTTCTTAATAACCTACTAAATAATGTAAGAAAATTCTGTACTTTATTCCTAAGATGTAGCTGTCATCAATTTACTAATTGACACATTATATCTATATATTTGGTTCATACAAAAAATTGTTTATGATATTGATGAAATGCCTTATTTTTATAGTTATGACTATAGACATTTAGGCAGGTGCTGATTGGATGCTGCTTTTGACAAGGAGGTCGATTCGAGTGACTGATGTCATTCGAGTTAGGAGTTTTAAACTCCAGAGGGGTTCAGGTTGGTTATTTTGTTTCATGTTTATGTTATAAATATTTTCTAATAACTTTTCAGACGTTCATATCTTATGTAGTAGGAAACAACCTTAATTTTAAGAGTATGATAATCTTACACTATGTTTGTTCTAATGATTATAATAGTATTCCTATTATATATATTCTTGTGTATTTCTTAGATCAGTATGTTTATATTTACATCATTTGATTTTTAATGACTACACTAACATGTATATCAGTTAATATTAATGGTTTAAATAATCCTAATAAAAGGAGGAATTTTACTAGATATCTTAAGTTACATAAATCCCAGTTAATATTTTTACAAGAAACTCACTTAAATCTAAAACCTATAAGATTTTAGTAAGTTCTGAACATACTAAGAAAAAGAGAGGAGTAGCTATCCTATGGAACAGCATAATGCCTTTTCCTAAAATAATAGATACATATAAGGATAATAAAGGAATGTTTTGTGCAGTCACCATAGAAATAAACAGTAACATTTTCACATTGATTAACATATATTGGATCCCAGGGATAGGGATAAACACAGTGAAACAACATCTAGATCAAATTGTGCTATTCTCTAAGGGGAACATTATTTTGGCAGGAGATTTCAATTGTATTCTAGATTACAAAGACTCTAGTACTAATGGGAAGAGAAGACTATCTACATCATCTAAATTATTAAAAGACTTTTCAGATACTTATTTTTTGAAAGATATAAATTATTTTGCAGATACTACTTCTTTGTTTTACACCTTTTTTCTCATAGACATAACTCATACTTGAGGATAGATAGAGTTTTTATTTCTAATAATTTAACAGATTCCTTAAACAAATCAGCAGTGATTTCATGTCCTATAATTTTTGAAGTGGTAGTCAATCCAGATTTTAATATTTATATAAAAAGGATCCCAGCTTATATCACAAAATTAAAAGATTTGAATGATTTCATTTCTACAGAAGTACAGAATTTTTTAGAACTTAACAATACTAATGATATATCAGAAATTTACATATGGGATGCCCTAAAAGCTTATCTATATGGTAGGATATTGAATTGGTACAACAAAAAAAAGAAAGCTTGGGATAAAGAGCTGCAAGATATACAATGTAAATTAGACACTTTAAAACGTAGTAATATGGGTGATAAAGATATATCAGATAAAAGAAAAGTAAATATGTTAAATAATAAATATTTAGAAATATTAAAACATAAAACTATGATCAATATAGAAAAATTCAAGTTTATAAATTTCTCTTCTAATCCTAAATCCTTAAAAATTCTTGCTAAAAAAACGAAAAGATTAAATAGATTTATCATATTAATGAAATATTCTTCCCTAAAAAAGGAAAAATGGTATCAGAAATTCATAATATATTAACTCAATTTAGAGAGTTTTTTTTTATAAACATCAACCAAACAACTACTGAAATTAACTCTAAAGAGAAAATAAAAACATTTATTAATAAATTCACTAAAGCAAGACTTTCCGAAGAACAAGGGATTTCTATTGATAAACAGATATCTTTCAAAAAACTTCAAGCTCACATTACCAAATTAAAGCAAAATAAAGCACCAAGTAATGATGGCATCATTCCTGAAATTTACAAATTACTACCTATAAATGCTCTAAAATTGCTTTATAAAGTATTTAATTTTGTTCAGGACAAAAACATAATTCCACCTTCTTGGAAATACAGTTTTATTTCTCCTATTTTAAAATCTAACAAAGATCCTTCTAAGTGTACCTCCTATAGACCCATCTCCCTATTAAACACCGATTACAAATTATTTATGTCCATTTATGCAGAAAGGCTTAAAACACTTTTACCCAAATTAGTTGATAGTGATCAAACAGGGTTTATAATAAAGAGAAATTCATATGATAACATTAAAAGAATATCAACTTTAATTGATTCGGTGAAAAATCTTAAAACAAATTTAACCCTAGTTAGTTTAGATATAAATTGTGCTTTTGACTCAGTTACATGGGAATAGCTGTTCACTCTATTAAAGGAATTAAATTTCTCCAATAATTTTATCAATCTTATCACTCTGTTATATGAAGGTAGCCAAGCTTATGTTAAAATTGGTACTAGTATATCTCAAAATATGACAAAAATAAAAGGTACTAAGCAAGGGTGTCCTTTATCCCCTCTTTTATTTTCATTAGTTATGGAACCATGGGCAAATTTAATAAGACATGATACAGATATTGAAGGATACAAATTAAACCCCACTATATCATCTACAATACAAATGTTTGCAGATGACATACTGATTACTCTTGGGACTAGAAGGGAATCTATACAAAAACTTTTTAAAAACATGGAATATTTTCAAAAAAATTCCGGCCTTACTTTTAATAATAATAAAACACAAATTCTTTTAACAGGTTCAAAAAATACAATATACCTGATGAATATAATGAATATATAGCTCAGTCTCAACAAATAGCATATTTAGGTATAATTATTACTAACAATATTAAAGATACCATTGAAATAAATTATAATAAAAGTTTATTACAGATAGAAAATATAATAAATAAATGGAACAAATTACCCTTTTCTATGGATGATAAACTTTTAATAATAAAGATGATCCTTCTCCCCAAAATCTTATATATAATTCAATCTTTATCTATACCTCCTTCTTACCACATAATTAAAAAAATTAATTCAATGATTCAGAAATGTTTGTGGTTACCCAATAAGCCAAGGATTGCATTAACATACCATATGTCGCCTCACAGTAAGACGCTGTCCGGTTCGATTCACAGCTAGAGCGTCTTCTGCGTGGAGACATGCATGAATGGGTGTACGTTCATTAAAGGTTGTGCATCAGGGCTGGTAACTCGGCACGTAAAAATCAACTACCAATCATTAGCGGACCGAAGTTCCGCCGTAGCGACCCTTAACCGGGAAAAGCCGAAAGACCCAATGTATAATTGGAATAATGGGGGTATAGCCTTACCAAATTTAGAAATGTATTCAATTTCATCAGTATTCAATGCAATCTCTCATCTTATTGATGTGGAATACAGTGCTAAGTGTAAAGAGTTTATAGAGGTATTGTCACAAAATACCAAAGATATAAACAGTTCCTATAAGCTAAATATAATTAATAATCCATTTATTTGGAGGTTAAAATATTCTATTTCTCAATTTTCTTCTCTGAGTTTTAACTCTAAGTATATAGTTTTTCTTTTAAAATCATTTAAAATTATATATTTAAATATAATATATATAAGGATTGGCTTTTTTACTCTTCCCTATAGCCTACACACACAGATCTATTTTCTCTTCAGATTATACAAAATGTCTATATTTCAGCAAAAGCATTTAACATTTTGGCACCAAATGATGATAAATAATGAGATAAAATCCAATAGTTTACTCTTGGAAGAGTATCAACTTGATTCTCGTTTATGGTTAGAGCTTCAAGAAGCTAGACAATATGTATTAAATAAATTGGATTCTATGTCTCCTATAATTAGGAAAAAAATTCCCAAGCTAATACAATATATGATTTTATCAGTTTTGCATACATCTCCTAATAACAAGTTATCAAACATTTATAGGGCAATTAAATGTGATTTAGATACACATTCAGATAATTATTGGAAATATTTTTCTTTAATTAATAATAACCCCCTTCTGAGAAAGACAGATTGAATATATTACAATCAGCAAGTATGACTACTTCTTCTTTAAAATAGAAATTATTCACATGGAGATTTTTAAACAGATCATTCATCACTCCTCATAATATAAGTATATTTTCTAAAAAGAATATAACATGTTGTAGAGGTAATATTGAATTGAATGCTGACTGGTCTCATATGTTTTATAATTGCATATATTTAAGAAAATTTTGGGATGATATCAATAATTTGCTGCAAACAATTTTTACTGATAATTTCTTTATATCTAAATCACTTGTTTTATTTAATACTCCTGTTCCTGATTGTGTAAAAGAGAATAAGTACCCTTTGGTTTGGTCTATACTATCTATAGCTAGAAAAACAATCACTAAGAATTGGAAATCTAGTACAGCACCTACATTTTTGGAATTTAAAAATATACTCCTTGAAACATGTAATTTGGAAATGTTAACTATTAAATCTAGATCATCTAGGAATACTACATTATATAATTCATGGAATATCATCTATGAACGTCTAGAAAAATAGTTTATTAATTTATGTAAACATATGATTTTTATTAATCCTACAGCTACATTAAGAATTTTTTTTTTTTGCATGATGAACGTCTTTGTACATAGTTTGTTACACTGGTTTATATATTAGAAGATTTGTTTTTTTATTTTCTTGTTTTTTAACTTTAAAGAAAAAATGTTATAATTTCATGGAAATATTTGTTCATTTTAATAATTATTTAATAAAATTCTTTGAAAAAAAAAAGAAGATGCCTGGCAGAAGATTGAGCTGCTTCTTTCACTCCATGATGGCTGAGATGACAAATCAAATTCACGTCTATCTCACCCTGTAAAGTGCTTCCAGCTTCAGTGTTACCACTCAAATACAGGGTGCCAGGGACACAATTAGGGTTCTGTCTGTACAACTTTTGTTTCATTGTGATGGTGATGCTGATGTTGGCATTTTATACAAACATATATATATATATATATATATATATATATATATATATATATATATAAATATATAAACACACACAGATATATAGATATGCAAAAGGCCTCTGTTAACTAAGTTTGCAGATGACTGCAAATTGGGAGCAGTCATTGAATGCTCCCAAGATGAAAACACTATTCATGGAGATCTGATACAGACTAACCCTTGGTGCCAAAGCCATGGCTTAAAACTCAATACCAAGAAAAGCAATAGAGTTCCTTTTGGGAAGTCTTCCACCCCAGTTAACTACATCATCAATAAAACACTCTAAAAAGTTGAGCCACTAGTCAGAGATCTAGGAGCTCATGTAGATAGTAACCTAGCCTTCAACCAACATGTGTTCAAGACAGTAAGAAAATCCTTCTGTTTTGCTTAACTTATAAGCAAGTCCATGGTATTTAGGTCCATAGAAGTCATCATACCACTGTATCAACTCTCATCAGACCTATCATAGAATATAATGCCTCCTTTAGTATGGAACTGACCAGTTACATGCAGCAACTGGAATGTTCCTTACAAAAAGAAAATGGAGTAAACACAATGTCCTACTCTGATTGCCCAAAGTCCTGCCCCTTTACTTGGTGTCATGCAGACATCTGAGAGGTGATCTTTGCTTGGCATACAAGGCATCTCTGGACCCTGTTTTGATAAATCAGTTGCACATCCACAAAACAAATAACATCAGAACTACTAGATTAAAAGACCTAAATTTTGCTTGCAACATAAATAGGACATGTTGGAGGAACAGATATGTTTTTCAGAGAATTCCCATTCACTGGAACAGGTTCCCCATTGATGCAAAACAGAGTTTATCCCTATTCGCACTTAAGTGCAGCTTGGAACAATGGATGTCTAATTGGAAATTGTCTGGCTCCTATGTTTCTGATGGACACAGGAAGTCAGTAAAGCACCCACTCTAAATCAAATAGAAGTCAAATTTGGAGGTCACATTTGGGTTGCATGTCAATACTTTTAAGGGGCCTAGTGGTCATTTGCCTAGTATGCACCTATGAGCCTATGAATAGTAAAATCATAAATCTAGTTACCTACCAATCATCTAGTTGTTTGCTAAAAGTCATTAAACTACTGCCATACCTTATTCTAAAGGGCAATGTGTTCCAATAAAAAATAGCTCAATAAAGAAAATATCCTTTTTGTTTGTTTGTTTAATTTAGTATTAAAACTTGGAATCCTCACAAGCTCATAGTTCTGATGTCAATCATAATCTGAGATTTTATTTTAATCACTAAATTCATGGCCAGTCTATCATTATGTACACACCTTTTCATTAGGATTAGATCCCACCTCATCAACCTATGTCCTATAGAAAAGAATGAAAGTCTTACTAATTTATTCATATAGTCCAGACCCTTTCTGTACAATTTGCCTCATATAGAACTTCTGGATACTTTCTAACTTTTTCACTTGCGTCATGTTATAAGAACAAAACACAGCACATATGCAATATGATTTGTCATCACTGACTTATACAGAGGCATTAAGACATATCCTTACCTATGACTTAGAAGAAAATATATGTTATTATTGAATAACACTTCCTAATAACAATTCTTAGATTATCTTCAAAGGTAATGTCACAGTTAATTAATATCCCTAAATCCAGTTTACATTTTCAAGATTATACCATTCAAAGCTTATGAGTAATTACCATTTTTAGAACCAAGACTTAACAATTTTTGTTTTATTGGTATTAAAATCAATGCAAATTATTTGGGACCAATGCTGTAAAAAATCCAGAAAATCTTACAAGCTGTATTGATTTTGCAAAAATATCACTATAGCACTTACTTTAGTGTCATCAGTGAATTTACTAATCCAAATCCCACCACTAGATGGAAAATCAGACATAAAAATAGAGAACAGATAAGGTACAAAAATGGATTGCTGATATACTCTCACTTTCAAATTCTTACTATCATAAAAGCTACTCTTTATTCAAACCTTACAGTTTTTGCCTTATTCCCCTACCCATTTATTAAGATAAAAAATAAAAATTAACTTTTTCATTATATCCAATATTTGATTGTAAAGAATGAAATCAAATGCATTTGCAAGGTCCAAATATGTCACATCAAATGGCAACCATTGTTCCGTTCCAAGGCTTGCAAGTCCACTTGATAAAAGCAAACAAAATTGGTTATACAAGATCTGCCTACCATAAAGCTATGTTGGTTAATATCTAACCCAAAACGTCCAATTTCTACAATATAATCACACAAAAAATGTTTAAAGCATGTGTCTACTACAGATAAGGCTAACTGGTTTAAAATTATCAGTTGATGTAAGAGAGGTTCCCTAATGTATCAGCACATCAAAAGCTTATTTCCAAGATGGTGGAACAAATCCATAAATTAAGGATTTCTGAAACAGATATAGCAAATTAGGAAGAATAAACCTGGCTATACTTAATAAAAATATCCAGCTGCAGACTTGGGTTTAATAGATTTTCATGCTTTTAATAACAAAGTGTCATTTATCACAAAATCAGGGCCTTGTTCATAGGGCAGACCCAGATCATAATAAGTATTAGTAGCATTTCTAAAACTAGAAATTGTCTGCAAAAAAAATGAGATACAGGTAAGTTAGGGTCTGACACTATCTAACCATTTTTTTCTATTGAAATGTCAGACTGCTTTTTGCATTTATAATTTCTTAAACATTTAAATAAAGCTTTCTACTGTCAACTGACAATCAAATCTGTTATATATATATATTTTAATCTACTGGCCTGCATCAGTTTCCTGAATCTCTGCCTTGCTGTGCTATATATAGCTTTGTCTACCAGATTTGGTCCATTCTAAAGATATCCTAATCGTGATTCTTCTTTCTTTTTGCTTTTTTTCAATTTGTATGACCACTCATGGAGTTTCTTAACAGTTGTATAATCAGCCACCATTGAGACATATTTATGCACTAGATTACTTACACATTTGTAAAAAAAATATCCCAGGACTGCAATATAGATTTGGGCATCAAATGATTTCCCACTCCAAGATTTTAATTTGTTTTTAATTCCCATATAGTCAGCTTTACAGAACTTCCTACACTCTCTTAAATACAAACAAGAAACTTTTAATCTCTTTAACATGATCTTCCAAGAAACACATGGTCAGAAACATAGGTTCATAGGTTCATAGGATGATACTAGGCTATTGGCCCGGAGGCCCTTATATGCCTAGCCAAGAATTTTGGCCATGTTCCCTCAAAGTCAGCACCTGTTTCCCCTGTCCAGCAGGGACACAGGTGGGATCCCAGGGGTATATTTTCTGTTTCCCATCCAGTCATCCAGGTTCCTCTTAAAGAGGGCTAGAGAGATACTCTACTTGACATGGAGAGAGAGTGTCTATTCCACAGATGGGGGAATCTTTTTGACACAAATCAATCCTGCCAACAAGTTCTATTAATGTCACAGACCAGGTTAAGGCCTTCCGTGTGGGTTGAGCAAGTGGAGTTTGTCTTATGGATATGCAGGAACTCCATCAAGACTGGGTCTAAAATCCCCTTGTATGCCAGACACAGGTCACCTCTGAGCAGTTTGTATGAGACTAAGTAGAGGGACAGGGCTTTTAACCTATCTGTATAGGATAGGTGTTTGAGACCCTGGATTTTCCTGGTCAGGAACCTCTGTGGTCTCTCCATCTGCTGCATGTGCTTGGCAAAATACATGCCGAAGAGGGCATTGTTCTCAATAATGGGTCTGATAAGGAAGGGGTACAGAGATGTTATGACCTCCTTGTTTCTGGATGAAATACCCTTATTTATGAGGTTGGCCATGTAGAAAGCCTTCCGTACAATGGAAGCATCATGGTGGCTAAAAGTCAGGTTGCTATCTACCTGGGTGCCCAAGTCCCTCATGACTGATTGTATGCTTAGTACATTGTTATTAATGTGATAATCAGTGGGGATGACATTTTTCCCAAAGGGAATAATGATGCATTTCTTGGCTTTCAGTTTGTGGCCATGCTTCAGGTCAATGATGATGCATTCCATGGCCTTTCAGATCAGGCTAGTTAAGCTGATGGAACTATAATTGCCTAGGTCAGTGGAAGGTCCACCTTTGTGTAGAGGGATGACAGTGGCTGTCCTCCATTCAGCTGGGATGAAGCAAGTGCTTAGGCTTTGGTTGAATAGGGTGTCTAATGGACCTGGGAGCTCATGCCTGAGTTCATGTAGGATACGGCCAGGGATGTTATTGGGTCCCATGGAGACTGTATTTTTTGCCTTTGAGAGGGCATTAAGGACCTGCTTCCTGGAAATGAGGGTAGGGTGGCAGGTGCTGGGGATGTCCTGATTTACTGATGGGGGATGGGGTGGGGTGAAGTTTTCACTGAACCTGTCTGCCAGTAGGTTGGCTATATCTATGTGTATGTGTTGTTATTGACCATGAGTTCAGAGCAGATTTGGGTGTTGCCTTTGAGATAGCGGACATATGTGAAGAAAACCTTGTGATTGTCCTTGGTGGATGTGGCTAATTTCGACTCGAAGTTAGCCTTAGAGGATTTGACTAGTGAACCTATTTACTTGTTCAGACAAAGGAGAGATGGCTTCCAACTGGGAACCTGCTCCTTCTTGGCCCTGGACAGCAATTTTTTATTTCTGTTATAAAGTTGGTTTATTGTTGCTGTCCACCAGACAGGTTTACTCTTCCTTGAGGAAGAGGATTTGTTCCTGTCAGGTATTGCTGAGTCCATACAGCTATGCAGGTGCTCATATAGTGTTTTGGTGTAGGCTTGGACATTACTGCTAGTTCCAACTGAAGAGACAATGGCTGTGAAGCTGCTTATACCTGCTCTGAGGAGATTGTAGTCAGCTTTGGAAACGTTTTTTTTGTTTGACCCTGACAAGGTGGGGGGGGGGTCAGGGGAGATGGTGACTTCAAAAATGACCACTTTATGGTCGGGTCTTACCAAGGAGGATGACACTGTAGGTGTGCTACAGTGGCTGCTCATGTTGGTTAGGACCAGGTCCAGGATATTTTCACCTCTTGTAGGGGTGTTGACCAGGTGGTCCAATGCACTGGCATTGACAAAGTCGAGAAATCTCTGAGGATTCATGTTTGGGCTAGAATAGGTCTTCTACTCTATGGTTGGGTAGTTAAAGTCACCAAGGATCAGGGTAGCGTGTTGAATCTTGATGGATTCAGGTAAGTCCATATAGGTGGAGTGAGAGTCCTGAGTTATGGTTGGAGGTCTGTAGCTAGCTATGATTTGAATAGGTGTTTTGTCAACTGTTAACTGCAGTTGGAGTGTTTCCTGTGTGCCATACCATTTGACCAGCCTGGAGGTGTGTATATATTTGATAAATATTGAAACTCCACCTCTTTTGGCTTTGTAGCCCTCCATTTTGGGGTCTGGAAGTATAGTAGGATGAGTAACCTGGTAAGGTTGGGGTGCTCTCCACAGCTTTGAACCAGGTTACAGTGACTGCACAAATGTGAGCATTCTCCAGGCCAAGGAATGCTTGCAATGAGTGCAGTTTCATGCTAAGACTCCTAGCATTTTGCAGCATGACCTTTACATTTCATTTATAAGAATTTTCATGTTGGTAATCTTGTGCTCATGACTTTGCCTAAAAAGGCACTATGGGGGAGGCAAGACCCTTTGCCAGAAGCCTAAAGCCCAGGGGAGACAGATGAAGACCATCTCTGGCAAAGCACCGTGGTCTGTCAATCATTTAATTCAGGCAATAAATCACAACATTCAAGATCAATATGATTCTTCACCTAGACTACATCCAAAAATTTGCTTTCCTATTTGGTTTGTTTACCACTTGATTGAATCCACTGTTTCTAAGAATTCTACTTACTGTCCCAAAAGATATTTATTATTTTCTATTGGAAATCCCCATTGCACATCTAGGACATTTAAATCACCAGCTATCACTCCATAGTCACGTAATATAAATGTCTGCAAATCCATGCTGACATTCTCCCTTTCTTTTGCCCTTTGTGAGGGGACTCCATAGAATAGGACAACCTTCCACAGGTGTCTCCACTCCTGGAATCTCATTTTCCAAAGCCTTATAAATAGATACTGAGTGCAAGCTATCCTTGATATATATTGGAACGCATCTCCCTTCTTAGAATTCTTATAAACATGGTATCCCAGAAAACTAGGCCAAATTGTTGGTTTGTTAGAACTGCAAAACCATGTTGCAGTGATGAAAAATAACATCACATCCTTCACCCATAATCCTTGCCTCAAGATTTAAAAATGTAATTTTCAGGCTTCCTGCATTGGCCGTGAAACATCCTAACCTGTTGTGAGCTGTATTAATTTTTTTCACCTAATATGAGCTTCCTAAAAATGTTTTACTAGTTTACTTATCAGCTGAGACTCTGTTACCCTGGTGACTCAGGTGTAACCTATCATAACTTAACAGATGTTTCCTAATAACAAATTTTCCCACATAGGTGTGTTGCACCAAGTATAGCAAACTTATTCTTTTAAAATGTTAGTAAATTCCCTGGGTCTGGTCAGTAAGACTTCCCTATATTGAGGAGCTTGAATTGTGTCACAGAAAATAGGCCAAAGCCCTAATTTATAACCTAATGTCAGTATTTTTGAAACTTGTCTACTAACATTATTTGTTTCACCTACTATAACCACAATATTATACTTAGCCCTTTTAGAAAGTAATATTTCTAGTGATTGTCTTGTATCTTCCACTTTAGTACCACTTAGTGAAGAGACTGTAATGCACACCTTAACTAATCTAGGCAACAGATTCTAAAGACCTTTTAACACAGAGTCACCTAAAACCAGTACTTTTTCACATATTACAAGATTGTCATACCTTTTATTATTCTTTATTATTCTTCAAAAAAAGAACTTCTACATTGGAAGCATCTAAACCTATTGCATCAAAACAACTTTGATTTCTTTAGGTAAACAACCACCCAGGGCTTGTCTTCTTTTCTTTCTCTCCAAATCAGGCTAAACCATACCTCTCTGCTGTCCAGATTTTCAAAGAATGTCCAGATTTTTGCCTCATATTTTGTATCTATTCTTCATAAAATTTGTGGTTTTCTGGCAAATCACTAAGGATTAAAGTTACTAAATAAAAATGTACATTTGAGTTTAACATTTCATGTCCTTCAGAAAATGAATGCAATCCCAAATCTTGCTACTCTCGCAGCTTTCTAAGTATGTAGAGCAATATTTCAAATCTGTCCCTATTCTGAGGCATTTGTCCCCTCGTTGTTTTAGGCTTTGTCTAGATATCTTGCACTAAGAGGTTAAGAGGTATGGGCACCTCTGTAAAAATTTTACTGATATTTCTTTTCCTACCCTGATTTATACTACTTTTCTCTGTACGAGAAGATAAACACTCATTCTGTTCCATAACATCATGTTACTCATCTTCATGATGTAAATTCTTATTCAGTATTAAAGTCTCATCATCACTGAACCTAGACATGTTAATTTTAATTTCTGTCTGTATCATAACATCAGAATATTCTTTCATATCCTCAAAAACAATTTGAATATTAACAACAATGAAAGACCTCTTATCTTTTTCTAACTTTCTAATTTTTAAAATGTTAACAACAGGAGAAGCACATTCCTGTTTATTGTCAAAGGAAACTTGCATGGTACTTGCATACTGTGGTCTACATATTTAACGTCCTGACTATCATCCATCAATACTTTTCATTTACTACATAAGGAGCTTAATAGATGCCAATTTTCAATATTTACACCCATACCTCTCAACCTCCAGATCAGAGAATCAGGGACAAAGGACCTTAAAATCAGGGACATTCAGGGATACCTAAATAACATAAGATATGCATATTTAAATAAGTGTATCAGTGGACACGCCCACACATTCAAATACAAAGACAGGTCTAAACCCTTGCACATTAGCTGCAAATATTGGTATTATAAACTTACAAAGTTGATAGAATAAGAGGTTTTGCATTAGCATGAATTTCCTGAAGTGTATGAAGTCTAAAAGGCAAATGTCTGTCATTATTTTCTAACATCAAACTTTAATTATTTGCCATTTATCTGTCAATAAATCACAGTTTTATGAAAAATGGGCTAAAAATATGAGGAAACAAATCAGGACATGCTATGAAAATCTGCATAGTTGGGAGGTATTCCCCCATCCCCAGTCTAACCCCTGCCCAGCACATAACCTGCAAATATTGATCTTACAAATTTAGAAAGTTGCTAGAATAACAGGTTTTGCAGTAACATTAATTTTCAGAAGGTGTATGAAGTCTGAAATGCAAATGTCTGCCATTATTTTCTAGCTTCAAATTATAACAATTTACCATTAATCTGTCAGAAAAAACACCATTTTATGAAAAATAGACTAAAAATATGAGAACAAAATCAAGACATGCTGCAAAAAACTGTATAGTTGAGAGGCATGCCCCCAGCCCCAAATTCCTTGCCCAGCACATTAGCTGCAAATATTGTTCTTAAGTTGCTAGAATAACAGGTTTTGCAAGTAGCATGAATTTTCTGAAAACTATGAAGTCTGAAACACAAATGTCTGTCATTATTTTCTAACTTCAAATTATAATGATTTGCCATTAACTTGTAAAAAAAAGGAAAGTTTTATGACAAACGGAGTAAAATATGAAGCAAAAATCAGGACATGCTGAGAAAATATGTACAGTTGAGAGGTATGCCCCCAGCCCTGGTCTAAACCCTTGTCCAGCACTTAACCTGGACCTAGCCTACACTTAGAACTTACTTATCTGGAAAAAATAAAATAAAATCCTCCATTGCAACGCAACACTATATACCTCCACTCAGACCTTCTGGGAATAATTGACTCACTCTATCCTCACTAGCTGGGGCACGAAAAACTGCCAAATCAAACTCCTTCTCAAACTCGGATCCACAGCCATGACTCAGTCGACTTCCTTCAGTCTCTCCCAAAAAAAATGTAGCGAACTGGTGAAAAAAGAAACTAAAAACCAACAAATTCACCAGAAGGACTAGTAGACACAAAATTTATTTCCAGGTTAAGCGCTTTCATCAAAGTAAAATTGACTTCATCAGAACAATAAACAAACAGTCATGTGGATTAAAATATTACAGTAACACAGGATAGGTAAAATCCCACCAATCAAACGAAAATCCCTTGAATAAAGTAATACCCTAAAAGGCATACACTGTAAAAACTGAACAATCAAATAAAAACATTTCAATGAAAAAGTCACATTTTAAAATCAAACCCTTTCCGCTCTTTCTTTTAAAGCAGGCACGATAGATATAAAATCATTTAACCCTGGACATAGATTAGCTGCCAAATTAAGCTGGAACATCAATTCCCTTTTGTTTAAAGTGTTTTTCCAATTACCACCCCTGGGGTTTATTTCTATTATATCCAATATCACAAACTTAAATCCAGAAAAAATTGAGTACATATTTAGTACATATAGTACATATTTTACTATCCCTTTGCAAAAACTGAAATATTTTTAGGGGTGACCCTAATATTTTACAAGCAGTGGGTGAAAAACCTATTTTCTGTACTAAAGTGGGTCGCAACTTGAAACTTACCTTGGAGGGTAATACGAACAACAGCAGTGCAAAATCAAATGAATTTACTAAAGCCTGTGGTTGTTGTACACAGTGTAGATTTATATTGTCAGTTGTTAGTTTGAAACTTGACAATACAAACCAGGACACAGTATTTTTTAAAAAGGGTAATTGTCACACTAGTAAAATAGTTTATTTGGCTAAGTGTAATTCCTGCCCAGGGTTTTATGTTGGGAAAACTGAGAGGGCTCTCAGGTCCAGGATATGATATTAAAAATTCAAAAGAAACTAATGCCTTATTCAGGCATAGTAAAATATGCACTATTTTTTCTGGATTTAAGTTAGGGATATTGGATATAATAGAAATAAACCCCAGGGGTGGTAATTGGAAAAACACTTTCAACAAAATGGAATTGATGTGGCAGCTTCGTTTGGCAGCTAATTTATGTCCAGGATAAAATAATTTTATATCTATCTTGCCTGCTTTAAAAGAAAGAGCAGAAAGGGTTTGATTTTAAAATGTGATTTTTTTTCATTGAAATGTTTTTATTTGATTGTTCAGTTTTTACAGTGTATGCCTTTTAGGGTATTAATTTATTCAAGGGATTCTCATTTGATTGGTGGGATTTTAACCTATCCTGTGTTACTGTAATATATTTAAATCCACATGACTGTTTGTATATTGTTCTGATGAAGTCAATTTTACTTTGATGAAAGCGCTTAACCTGGAAATAAATTTTGTGTCTACTAGTCCTGCTGGTGAATTTGTTGGTTTTTCCTTCAGTCTCTCCCTCAGCTCAATCAAGGATAACGATGTCCCTCGGCTCTCCAGATGACCCAGCGATGAACACTCTGACCTCTCCGACCTCTGCAACTCCACCATTGGCTCCACCATGCTGATGCTGCCTTGATATGTGGACTAAGTGGACCTGATTGAGTACTTGAATTACACCAGGTCCACTGCAGCTGCTTTTATACAACTCAGGAAATGAAGCAGGTCAGCAGCATGCAAAACAGGCATAATAAAGCAATGCTCTGATGGGCTGAAACAGCTACAGCCAGAACAGAGCTTGCTTTGCCATAAATTTCGGGTGTACTTGTACCCAAATTGGGCACATGGGAATGTAAGCTGATTTCAGGTTAAAAATGAGTGCTACCGGTTAATTTGTGACAATTGGGAGCTATGTTTACACCTTATTCAATTCATTTTCTACACAGTACTAGGTACCCCTTTTCAAGTAAATCATTAAAACAGAATTTATTAATTTTATCAACACTTAAATAGAAAAACAATATTAAAAAAAAAAAATCAAAAAAAATCATAGTCTCTCACTCCTCACCTTCTCTGCTAAACATGCTGAACATGCTAAGATATACATAGTCCTATTTTATGTTGCTGCTAGCCACAACAGCTACAAAACACTCATGGCCTTTCATTAAGTGAGCATTCAGAACAGTAGATAGACAGAGAAGCCCAAAAGGAAGAGAAAAATACTTAAAATAACTCATATATTTATTGCTTGCAGTTGTAAGCTTAATAAAACACACCAGGTTATTATATATATATATATATATATATATATATATATATATATATATATATATATATATTTATATGAGTGTATGTCTCCATTTTGCAAAAGAAAATTGAATCTCAAGTGTTTGAGCTCCAATGCTTGATCATCAGTTCATCATAAAACTAATAAAACTCAATTAAACATTTTTTTGCAAGCCCCCTGCACCTCCACAACCCCTGCTTTATATATATATATATATATATATATATATATATATATATATATATATATATATATATAAACACACATCATCTCCGAGATTGCACTACAATGGGGAAAAGCAGAGTTGAATAATGGTCAAATGGGGCTCTAGGCAGGGTAACGGATCAGACCCCCAAGCCCACAGCAGATGCCCACCTAGCAGCACCACCCAGCCATTCCAGTATCCCATTACTCGGCTATTTCTACAGTTACCATAAACACTGCTCCAACCTGCAGTGCATACTATTTTCTTCTTTACTTCTACAATGATTACAGATATTTAAAACTTTATTTCAAATTTTATAGCTCAATCACTAATACCCATTTGCTAAACAAAAGAATACAGACTCACAATGAAAACAGATGCAGCATCAGCAGCAAGCATCTCTACCCATGAAACTCACATTCATTGAAACAGCATTGAAACCCACATTCAATGAAAATGCATCTGGCCAGTGGCGGATTAAGTTTACCTTTGGGCATTTTTCAAACCATAGGCCCCTTGCATACATTTTTGGGTTCATGCATACATGCAGGTATTGTTTGATGCATCATCCAAGTTGTATTAAATTATTTTCTTTGTATAATACAGTATCACTTGTTAGAATGTTTTTTAAATTTGTAGGTTCCAGCATTTCCCAGTAAGCAATGAAACAAAATGTATGAACCAATAAAGGTAGAACTACCCATTACAGAACACTTCAACCACAAAAGGCCTCTCGTACTTCTCTCATTACAGTCCACCAATATCAGTCAATATACACAATCTCTGCAGAACTGAACATCATCTGAATAATTCCACATTAGAGATTTATAACTAATGAAGAGGTTGCTGCTGGTAAACAACTTTACATTTCAGTGTTTCATGTACAAATTCAGTGCCTGCTGCTCTTGAAGAATAAACTGCTCATGTTACATTAAAAAAATGGTAAGCTGGTAATATTGCAATAGGTAATAGCTGTCAAATTGGCAACAGGTTCATAGTTGCTAGACATCTCATCTAAAGGAAGACACACTGGAGTGCAGCACCCCCATCTCCCCTTAAAGGAGGCACTTCAGTATCAGCATTCCATCATGTGGGACTAGGACCCACAGCCTTGTGCACCAAAGTTGTGTGTGCTACGTTTTTGCACTACTAACACTGGTTTTAAAATTTATAGCACAAACTCTGATACTAGCCATTTGCTAAAGAAAACATACATTGAAAACAGACTGAGCAGCAATAAACTTCTCTTCCCTTGAAACTCAACATTCCTTAGAATGCTTAGAAACTCATCATTCCTTGTAAACACACAGAAACTCAACAGTCTTTGAAAATGCACAGAACTCAACAGTCTTTGAGAAAGCACAGAAACTCAACATTATTTGAAAATGTACTAAAAATACAGTTATGTAAAATCTTATCATAACAGTAGATGTCCTTCTCTTCACTGCTACTTCAAGGACAACTCATTTACTACCTTAGGAATAAAAGAAGCACTACTACAAAGGGACATCTTGTCCCAGTGAAAAACTAAAAAAGGAGGAATGTCCATAAGGGCCTGGAGATCAGAATCTCTCTGAGCAGAAGTAAGAGCCAGCAACAAAATAGTCTTTCATCTACAAATTTGCAAAGAAGCAGAATCTGCAGGCTCAAAATGAGGCTGAGTCAATTTTTCCAAAACAAAGTTAAGGTCTCAACGAGGAGGAATAAGTTTCATTGGAGGCCTAATATGCAGGGCACCTTTAAGAAATTGTTTGACCTCAAATGAAAAGTCAAAGGAGGATTGAAGGGCAGACAAGTAGAAATGGCTAGCAAAAGGGCCTTCACATAAGAATAGTCCAGAACAGATTGAACCAACGCAATCAAATAAAAGAGGACCAGAGGGACCCAGGATAAAAAAGGTTCCTGGTTACGAGCATGGCACCATACAGAACATCGGTTCCATTTGGACATATAAGATTTCTTGGTATAGGGTTTCCTTTCCTCCTATAAAACACTGAGCACATCCTCAGAAAAGAAGTGCCTAAAAGGGATCAAAACCCTGTCACCCACAGTGTCAGTCAAAGAGTAGAAAAGTGAGCAGATTCAATCGGTAAGGTAACTTGCGGTGATTGCCCTGGACCAGATGCATTAAGAGGGGGAACCAATGCTGTCTTGGCCAAAAAGGAGTCACTAGCAAGGTTTTCAGTATGTCCAGCTGAAACTTCTGCAGGACTCTTGGAAGTAGGGGAAGAGGGGAAAGCATAAACAAAACATCCCTTCCAAGGAAAAGAAAGCGCATCAGTTTTCCATGCCAGATGGTATGGGACTCTGAAACAGAAGAGAGGAAGCTGCCTATTCAGAGTGGAGGCAAAATGAGCTACCTGAGGAATAACCCACTGATGGACACTGTCCAGAAACACGTCCCTATGAAACATCCATACATGAGTCTGTGTTTTGGATCTGCTCAGAGAGTCTGTCCCAAGAGTGTATGCTGAAGGAATGTATACTGCCTGAAGAGTTAACTGAAAACTGAGAGCCACTTCTCAAGCCTGAAGAGCCATCCTGCAGAGGAGGTAATATTTCATGCCTCTCTGCTTGTAGACACAGCACATCAATGTAGTGTTGCCTGTGTACACCTTCAAGGGGCCTGGAGAGAACATGGGGTAAAAAGCTTGAAGGGCCACAATCAGAGCTTTCATCTCTTTGATGTTGATATGGCCTGACTACTGATGGGGAAGCCAGAGACCCTGAACTATCAGGTGACCAAAGGAAGTCCCCCCACCACATATCTAAGGCATTGGTGAACAGTTCTTGAGAAGAGACTGGAGGCTGAAAGGGCTGACCTGAGTTGAGAGTAAACTGTTGAATCCACCACTCAAATTCCTTCTTTAGACAGGGAAGGAGAGGTGTACTGAAATCCAGAGGGTGTAAATGCTGCAGTCACTGAATTGAGGTACCATTTAAGCTTCCTCATATGGCAGTCTGGCAAGAGGAAGCAGTAGAATAGAAGACATCATGAATCCCAGGATCTGAAGAAACTCCCTGGCTGGCATGGCAGTCAGGGGAAGAAGAGACTGAAAGAAGGCTGCCAATGACAAAACTTTTGGAGGTGTAAGAGAGGCCAACATTGGGACTGTCTGAATCCTACATCCCAATTACATATGATCCTGAGATGGAGTCAGAATCAACTTTTGTAAGTTGATGGTAAACCCCACATTTTGAAGAAGAGAGATGGTGAACTTCAGATCCTTCAATAATCGACTGGGAGAAGGGACCTGAAGAAATGGGTCATCTAAATAAGGAAAATTTGAATGCCTTGGAGCCTGCAGAAAGAAATCTCAGGAGTTAGGCATTTTGTGAATACCCTTGGGGCAGTAGAGAGGCCAAAAGGCAAAGTGGAGAATGCAAAATGAAAGGAAGACACAGAAAAATGGAAAAATCTTCTTGAAAAGAAAGTGTATAGGGATATGAAGGTAAGCATCTTTCAGATACAAGGACACCAGAAAAGCCTGGAGTAACAAAAGAGAAAACAGGGTTTTAAAAGTATGCATATGAAAATAGTGGACCTTGAGAAAGGTGTTGAGTCAGGAGAGATCTAGAATAGGTCTACAAGTGCCCTCCTTTCGAGGAACCAGGAACATCCTGGAAAAAAAACCCTTCACACTTGGGAATAAGGACAGGTTGAATAGATCCTACATTTACCAGGGACCACAGAACCTCTAGAAAATGAGGAAGTTGCTCTATAGGATGTTGAGGCATCCCTGAAAAAGGAGGGAGATACTTCCATACCATAAAGTAACCCTGACAGATGACAGAAAAGAACCCAAGAGTCTTTAGTAATGAGATGCAAAATTGGAAGAGAAAGGAAAATCAAATGGACAAAGGAACCTGGTCTGAAAGGGGGAGGGAGTAAATTGTCAAAGAGAAGCAGGTTTATCAGATAAATGAGGAGTCTGGGCCACAGAAATCTGAGAAGTCTTAGCAGATGGGTCCCACCTCCCACTCTTTCTGTCCTTGGAGGCCTGGCAGGGTTGCTTGCAAACAAAAGCAGATCTAGAAGGATAATTCCTCTGGAACCTAGGGACAGGAAAGACAAAAATATGTTTAAAGCCCTGCAAGATTTTGCCTTTCTCTTGAAGAGACAAATTTGTCAGCAGCAGTCCCAAAAAGATGTTTATTCTCCAAAGGAGCATCCAACAACTTGGCCTTAATGCCTCAGGCAGAAACTGAAGATTAAGCCAAGAATAATACCTTATGACAGATCCAAAAGCTGCAGTCCTAGAAGAGGCATCAGTTGCATCATAGCTACACTTAATACAGTGGTGAGTCACTTGAGAAGCAGAACCTAAAAAACATAAGGTCGAGGATTTGTCTTCAGAATCAGGAGGGCCAGAAATAAACTGACAAGCCTAAGCAATCAAGGCAAGAACATACCTGGTCATGTGGGTCTGGTGATTAACAGTCCTTAAAGCCAACGTAGAAGCAGTGCAAACTTTTTTACCAATCCCCTTCATTGCCCTACTATCCTTAAAAGTTTGAAAGGAGGCAAAAGCTTAGAAGGCTTGTCAGAGGAGTCTGACACCACAGTAGGATCAGCAGAAGGACATTTAAATAAAAACTGATAATCCTCAGGAACCTTATAGAACCTATCAGGTTTCTTAGGAGCAGGAAGTTGAGAATCAGGAGACATGGAAGCAGCAATGAAAGCATCTAACACAGCAGCCAACACAGGAGGAAATGTCAATGGTTTAGGAGTATCCACCTAAAGTGAATCCTAATATCTTCTCTGAGTGTCAGATACTTGAAAAGAATCACACTTAAAGTATTCCATCATCCTAGCAACTGCGTCCCCAAAGAACAGTTCCTCAAAAGGAGATTAGGGTCTCACAGACTTCTCATCACCAGAATGATAAGCCAAACGTGAAGGCATCTGTGAAGAATAGGATAAAGATCTCTCATCAGACACTGTATCCTCATCCAAGAAATCCAGTTCCCTAAGCCATTTAGAAGGGGTAGAGGTTCCAGGAGGATCAGATACCAAAAGTTCTTGAGGATGCTTTAGGGCCATCAAGTCAGAAAACAAGTCCTGAGTAAAATCCTGCCATTCCCTTTGAGGATTCTTAGGCTGGACAGAAACATGCTTCAGTTTTTGTCTTTTCTTGGAAAAAGACATCAGTCCTAACAAATACTGGAGGTTCCAACCCTTGGCAAGATTCAGTAAGAGAACCTGGAATCTCCTCAATGACCAATATCTGGAATTCCTTTAGGACCTTCTGAGATAATCAATGACAGTTCTCCCTCAATGTCCAGAGTAGATCCCTGCAAAGCCTCAGAGGACACGCAGAAGGACTGATCCATGCCTGCTTCCAATCGGGTTGCAACAGAGGAATCCAGCATAGACACCAAATGACCTACATAGGTATTACCCACTTCTAGAGGGATGTTCAGTGGAAGCTGGACAGCAAAAGATTCCAATTTGTGACTTCCTGGCCTACTTCTTAACTAGTGAGTGTATCTTGCGGTTAAAGGATTCTGCCATGGTACACTGAGCTAACTGTTTAAGCTGTTGGTTTTCAACATAAATGGCCAGAGAAGACAAATGGCTTCTGGGTGTCTTGGGCACAAATATCTTACAGATACAACAAGAGGTATGGTTTTGGGAAGCACCCAAACAAAAGAGACACAGTTCATGACAATCCATATGTGGAATCTGCCTCCCACGCTGACATTTTCCCTTCTTGGATGGCATGAACTCTAAGTAGCAAAATAAAATATAAGACCAAGAAAGTAAAAGAAAAAAACAACCCCAACAGGGCACTTATCTGGCACTAAGTATGCAGTACAACAGCAATAAGTTCAGACCAACTAGCAAAAGTAGCATTCAAACTGTACATCCCTTTTAAGCTCCACATTAAATGTGATTTATGGTGTATATAAGATCATTAGGCTTTAATGTACTGACTGAG